>NW_015151156.1:146881-163559 GCF_000732505.1 Cyprinodon variegatus | reverse complement strand
TACCAACATTAAACAGTTATTGTTCTAAATTAAATCCTACATCAGAGAAACCAAATTATGTTTAAATAGGTTCAGAACCTTTAGCTCTCATAGGGGAGCAGGGGTGGAGGTAAAGAGGGGCAATGGGCACCCCTAGCCAATCATTGGCCACCCCTACATGCTGATGATGTTGGGGGAGTTCACCATCACTGGAAATGGAAATTCTTCTCTAAACCAGAAGGTTGCAGCACTGATGCTGATATTTTTCAGTTGGCATATTAACCAAAAATTGACTGCAGTAAATTTTCATAATCTGCTGCAAGTAAAGATGACCCAGATAGAGTTCTTGCTCTTTTACAAATAAGCTTTTTTTTTTTTTTTTTAGGGGATATTTTATCTCTGCAGTCATCAAGGAGTCTTCTATATAATTAAAGATAAATAACCTCCAACTCATTTAATGTGTATATTATGTAGAAGCATAGATCGTTTTAAACGGCATCTTTGTATAGATATGTGGTTGGATTCTTTAGCAATGGTCTCATGAAAATCTGGTCCATCTTCAGAGATTTATTAGATGTATATATAGATGTCGTGCTTTGTTCTTTTTCCTGTTGGTTTGCTGTGATCAGCATAGATTGACTGTAAACGTTTTTTGGCACCTACTGGTTTTCGGCCACCCCTCAGTGCACATTGGTCTCTGCCTGGAGGGAAGTTCAGACTGCCAGCTCTGGGTTCCTGTTCCCCCTCTTGAATTAGGGATCACTATAGCAACCAGTGTCTTAGCATTTTATTTGTGGAATAAGGTGTTGCCGCCGTGTCCCTCAGTTTAGATTTCCTCTCCTTGTTTTTGTCCACCAGGAGTCGAAGAAGCGCTTCGATGAGGAGGAGGACTTTAAGAAACGGGCGTACCAGTGCGTGGTCAGGCTGCAGAGCAAAGAACCCGACTTCATCAAAGCCTGGAACATGATCTGTGACGTTTCCAGGAGAGGTGGGACTTTGTAATGTAAACCGAATCGGATCGTTTACCAGGTTTTAGGATGAAATATAAAAAATAATTTAAAACTGTGGTGAAAAAGAAAAAGATTGAGGAAGTTTGAAAGATAGAAACTGACCTGAGGTCCTAAATAAATGATAGTTCAGCCAAGTTGTGCGGAAATTGATGGTTGTTGGTTTCAGAGTTTCAGAGGGTCTACGACTGTCTGGACATCAAGATAATCGAGAGAGGAGAGTCGTTCTACCAGGACCGGATGACCCGGGTGGTGAAGGAGTTTGAGGAGAAAGGTGAGACGCCTTAATTATTGGATCCAATGCTGAACTCTCCTTACTGCTGACAGAACTAAGCATCCAGTTCACCTGGCGGGGGAGGAAATGACTCAATCTAGACCCTTTGAACTGCAAGTTCAGGTTTGTTTAGATCTGAAGCCGAAAAACAGTGAAAGAACCCAACTTTGAGTATAAAAGGTCAGACTAGTCCAGCAACTTTATTTCCCAGTTAGTTGTCAAACAGACTATCACCAGGTGCTGTTGAAAACTGTTGCTCCTCCAGATGCTGCTGGTTGTGAGTCGATCAGCTGAATGAGACTGAGGAGCGTTCAGAAACACTGCTGGTTGTTTAAAATGAGGTTTATACACAGAATAGAACAAATGGAGGATAAAATAATGAATGAATGAGTTAAGAGGTTCTTGATCAGCCCCGGTAAGAGCAGGAACTTTCAGTTACTTGATTCCTGCTATTTTTCCCCGACTTCTGTTAAAACTCTCATACATCTCTCTTTGGCTCATTTCGCTGCATTTATCTTGTCCCATTATTCCTCAGGTCTAGTTCAGATGGATGAAGGCCGGAAGCTCGTCTTTGTCCCGGGTCAGTCCATCCCACTCACTGTGGTGAAGTCCGATGGCGGCTACACGTACGACACGTCGGACCTGGCGGCGCTGCATCAGAGGCTCTTTGAGGAGAAAGCCGACGTCGTCATCTACGTGACGGACAGCGGGCAGGTGAGGAGTCCGGTCTTTACCTTCAGCTGTCAAACCATTCAACCTGCAGTGACTCAGAGTTCAGACCGTCTCCCATGTCCTCTGTGTGCTTTCCTCTCTCAGGGGACGCACTTCCAGGTTATCTTCGCTGCTGGACAGATGATTGGCTGGTACGACCCCCAGGTGACCCGGGTGGAGCACGCCGGCTTCGGGGTTGTGCTGGGAGAGGACAAGTGAGTCTATCTTGACCTCATACAGAGTTGTTGTTCAGAAATTTTCTAAAGTAATCTAATTGAAAAAATACTTGGAGATGGATTCATCTGGTCATTACTGTGAAGCTAAGATGGCATCAATAGGTTATTAGGATCCATTAACATTCCATCATAATCCACTGATTTAACTGGTTAATAATGAAAAATGTTAACACTTGCTTACCGGCTTCCTCTAGCTGCTCACTGAGATAAAAGCTGTTCTTTAGAATCACGGCTCAGACCACGAGTCCAAGTCTTTAAAACACGTATTTGCTCTGTCATTTTTTTTCACTTAAAGGTATAATGGAGGATTTTCCTGAATTTTTTGAAAGACCCGCCCTCTCTACTTAAAAGAAATTAATAAAAATGCACACTCACAGCGCTGTACCCGCTCCTGAGAGGGAAGGCCTATTAAGCGCGCACAAGAGCATGCACAAGCCCATTTCTCCTCGTGCACGCTCTGTTTAAAAGCTGCTGTTTGCATCGCTCATACAAGCTTACTTTCCAAAAGATTTGCAATTTTTTCACCATGTCAGACTCACGACCAGTAAGTGAAAATGGGGATGAGCACATAGGACGGCCTTATGATTGATAGTTAGGAGGACCGCTTATTTTGATGATCCACCTGGAAAAAGATCATCCTCCACTATACCTTAAGGTGTGTTCACACTCAGCGTGTTCTGGGCATCAAAGCATCTGATTTACATGTAAAAGTCTACGGGGGACGATGGAAGCAGCATCGAGAGGTCCCGCGGCGCATCAGAGTGTCTGTGCGGCGTGGCGTCAACGCAGAAGATTAGAAATCTGAACTTTGGCAGCTGGAGGCGGAGCGTCAGCCAATCAGAAAATCTAATTTCGGGAGAGAAGGACACTACCTGCAAGCTGTTATTGTTTCTGTCTGGATATGAAAAATAAATCCATATCAAGGGGTTAAACTCCACAGGTTTAAAAAAATCCCGGAGAATGGATTGTTATGTAGAAGGAACAGAGATCTGATCATTATCACAGCACTAAAACATCTTTATGAACTATGGTGAAACAGTTTATAAATACCTAAATTGACCAAAAATGTTAAAACCTGCCAATGTAAAATATTGGATTTTATATCCTGATGATTGAAGTTTTTACCACAAACCTTAAAAAATCTTTCTATTCACTTCAAGCTGCTCTGAACTGCAGCAGGAAATCCAGCGGGGATTTCCAGCGCTGCTTCCCGGCGGTATGCTGGAGGTCTGGCGCTCTGAACAAGAACCGCATATTTTAGTAGGATCATAATCCTGATGAACTGATGCACAGAGGATGTTTGGAGGTGGACTCTCGCTTAAAAACGTGTTAAAACTATTTATCCAACACCACAAAGTAAATAAAGCCATGATACACGATAAATGAAGCAGATACACATCCGGAGCGCCAAAGCATCTAAGCGTCTATGTTTAGGTTTTTCCTCTCATCCGTCCGTCTTTGCATTAAGTCCTGAGCTCTGTGGGAATATTTGGAGCTAACTGGGAAGTTTCTATTTTTACCTTGATTTTTTTTTTTTGTATGTATATTAAAATTGTATATAAATTTATTTGAAAAATACAATTCTTTTAGTTTAAAAATGTGTTGTGAGCCTTTATAAGAGCAGCTCAGTATAGCTTAGGTAGATTTGTTGATTTACATTTATATCTAATTAATCATGTTGTATGGTGAATATTAAGGATTAACCCTTTATTGGGCACTCAGTAAAATATATTTAGAAGATCTACATTTCAAGCTAAGCGTGTTATTGGAATCCAGGACAAGACCTTATTACCTTTGTAACATTCAAAAAATATGAATGTCAACGCGATAACAAGAAACACCAACTTGAGCGAATATATTAAGAAAAATAACAAAAGTGTTTCTATAAGAAATTCATGAAAAACACTCTGAGAGAGAAAGACACACATTTTTTTGGTACAACATAACCTTAGAGGCATTAATGCTGACACATTTTTTAGTTTATAAACCTAAATATAATTGTTAACTAGGCTTTTTAACTTTTTAACTTTCCAATTAGCTTTTTACCTTTTTTTATAGTTTTTTTTCCCAGTGACCAAAAACAGTAACTTGCCCTATAAAGGGTTATAGCTTTTGTTTGTGGGATTTAAGGAAATTATCACATCTCTCTGTTAAATGCTTGTACTTGTGGTCGACTGATGTTTAGCATTTTGTTGTTTCCTGTCCAGGAAGAAGTTTAAGACGCGATCTGGAGACACAGTGAGGCTGATGGACCTGCTGGAGGAGGGACTAAAGAGATCCATGGACAAACTGAAGGAGAAGGAGCGGGACAAGGTGAGATGAGCGGCATCACTACCAGCTGAGGGGTTTCTGGAAATGGTTCATGACTCCACGCCTTGGCTCCACCCCCAGCCAATCAGAGCTGTTCTCAATAATACGTCTTATTTATTTTTTTTACTTGCTGCACCAACAACACGTTGATCTGGAGCAGAGCGGATCGCTCAAACAGGAAGTCAGTTGAAAAGCAAAGGTGATCCAATCAAGTTAGGAAGGAAAAGACATTTTCTAGCGGCAAAGATACAATATTTCATTTCCACAATTGAAAAAAATAGAAATCAGAGTTCAAACTTCCGCTTTCCATAATGTCAGTTTATCCACTGATCATTTTCAGCATTTGCTCTAAAAATTGAAAAAGATCCAATTTCATAAAAGCTGTTAAAAAAAGTAAGCTCAAGAATCTCCATCTGTTGCTGTTTTTCTTTTCAGATCATTCATCGTTTATAAATCATTCAGACTAACTGCTCAAACCTTTCCCCTCTGCTGGGATTGCTTTTGGGATGATGCTGGATGTTATTTCAGCCGCTCTTGTTATAGTTTGCATCAATATTTATAGTCAGATGTTAAAACTTTGATAAGCGGTCATTAAGTGAGCGCCCGGCCACCGTCCAGCAGGCAGCTCGTTATTTTAGCCTCCGTTTCTCTCCCTCCGATGCTGATTTTTTATTTTTTTTATAGTAATGACCCGCTCGCTCTGTGGCAGCCGGTAATTCTTCCAGTCGAGCCAAACTGCAGGACTGAAGCGAGACCAGTAGTTTGGGTTTTATCTGCTGAGCTCGGCCCGCATGCATCACCCTCCGGGGTTCTTTATCTCCCTCCTTTTCCCTTCCTGAACTCGCAGCTGCCCAGATGCTGCCTTTTTTACTCCCTGCAGCAGTTCCTCTTTTCATGGAATCTCTAAAATGTTTGTTGCTGCAGATTTCACCCGATGAGTTGGTGGTAAGCTGGAGCCGATAGTTGTGCAGTCACCGGCATAGTTTGGGATGCGGTACATCCTATTGATCATAACGAGAGTTAGCTTTCTGCTGTAAAAGTTGGCTGCAGCAGCTGATTTTCAGGGGAAATTAATCCCTCTAAACTTGATCTTCTCCCCATGGCAGCTTGAAATCCCGCAGCGTTCTGCACGCTTCTCATCTTTCTGCCAAATAATCCTTTTTGATATCCAACAATAAAGTCAGATTCATGTCCTGAAGAAACATTTTCTTTTCCCGCAGCTGCAGGTTTAAAGGTCCAGTTTTCTTCCAGTCCTTGAATGCGTCATGAATAGAAACCAATATCAGAAAAATAAAGGCACCTTTTTCCGTTTTTTTTTTTTTTTTGCTGCATTTGTTGTTGAGTGAAGCTGCAGGAGGCCAAGGCTTCTCCTTTGACAGCTGGAGCTAGATGGTGCTAAAGAATAACATGGAACGACTTCTCCTGTTTGATTTTATGCTGCTAAACCAACTGTGTTGGCGGTAACCGTGAATATCCATGATGATATAAATTGTAGAGTGCCCAGTTTTTCCTTTCTTCTTTTTCCCATCTGTGCCTCCATCACTGTGACCTGTAGCCTTTTTTTATTTTGCAGTCATTTGTGTCCAGTGAGCATCTGCTGCCCTGAGACCGTCCATCTGGCTCAATATTATAATAGAAAGAAAAATGCAGTCTCATAAATTGGAATATAAAGGCCAACAATTACAGCACATGATCCTTTGAGATGTAGCTTTACCCTCTGATGTGTTGGAGATACACCTGCCTTCCCATCCGCCATGTTGATTAACCTCCTTAAAGGAGTTTCTTTTTTCCTTTTCATCGCCTCCGCTCATGACTCCTTTGCTTTTGGCTGCGTTTCGTTTTCACTGGTTTTTAGAATTAGAATTGTGCCGGTTTTGCTTTTAGAAATAAAAGAAATAAAGGAGAGTGGCAACATTTGTACACTAGTGCTGTATCTTTTAATGATCTTTAATTAAGAATATTACCTTTTGCTAAATGTTAATGGATTTTTTTTCTCACCACAGTGTGAATATTTTTAGATTGCTTCCATTCTTTATTTTTATTTTTTTTAGAGACGACGGCTTGCTGGTCATGATCAGCTCTGATTGGGACATTTATCCCAGTTAACCCTTTAAAGCCCGATCCGAGACAAAAAAAAAAAAAAGAAAATTACTTTTTTTTGGTTTGAATTCCTTATTTTCCCTTTTAACAAAACATGTAAAAAAAAAAACAGAAATACATTTTTGATATTAATAATTTATTAGTATGCGATAAGGCAAGATTATTTTTTGTGTAGTCTTCTACTGGCTGTTATCAGGTATATCTGATTTTGTACAATAGGATTTTGAGCAAATTTTTTACCATTAAACTATGCAAAAGGTATCAGATGCAAAACATTTCAGAAACCGTATGTATCAAATACGATACATTTGGCATTACAGGGTTAAGTGCCAAAGCATTGAGCTGTCTTTATTCAGATCTTTCTATAGAGCCAGTGTGTTTTTTTTTTTTTGGTATTCTGACTTCTAAGTATATTTAGGAGAAGTTTTCTGCCACTATCCTGTTTAACTTGCGTCTTAGTGAATTTGGACCAAAGGTTCTGTTCTGTAATGTGGAAAAGTTGGCCTGTTTTATGCTTTTAAAATGGTCCTAGGCTGCGGTTTGACCGAACAGTTTAATCCAGCAGCTGCAACAAGGAAATCAGGGCTGTTTACCTGAACCGGTGAAGCAGCTGGAAGCTGCATGAAAAATAATCCTGTAAGCCGGTCGTATTCGAATGAGTTTCAATGCAAAGAAAAACTCCTGGGTTTGAATTTTATCCGTCGTACTTTGAAGCCGTCTGATGTCCCCGGTTTTTCTGCGTGAGAAGCTTTTCCTCACTACAGTGAATATGAAACCTCTGAATGTGTCACGGTGCCTCTAAAGCACAATAAATCATATTTCCCAGGAAGCTGTGACCTGCTGACTGAAGGACAAACCTATAGTGGTTTATAAGATCTGAGTTGGTTTATTGAATTACCCTGAAGAAGGACCTCTGTGGACTCAAATCCGTGGACTAACTTCAGTTTAAGTTTGAAAAAAGAAGCTCATACAAAGACGAGGGAAGCTGCTGTGTGTATATATTATTCTGAATGAAATAACTTTCTGGGATTAAAGTGGAGGAAATGCTGTTGGAGATGAACTAACGGGGTTCCCTCCTGAAATAAAAGGATCCTGCTCTGTGGTTAAAAAAATAATAATAGTAAAAATGCTGAAACATATTGAAATTCTTCTTGATGGAGAAAAAATATCTATTTTGTTTTTACTTTAGACCTCACTTGACCCGAATCTGCATTTAATTAGATTAGATTAGATTAGATTAGATGAGCTTTATTGATCTCACAGCGGAGAAATTCACTCGTCACATATTGGCATAGAAGTTAAAGAAGGTGCAAACAAGGAGGAAAAAGGTGCATTAAGAATAAACAATATATATAGAGTATATCAAGATAAATAAGAATTATGGTGCAAGTGTACATGTATGAAAAACAAAATAAAAATAAGAAATAGAAAAAGTAAAAAAAAAATACAAGGGAGTAGCACAGAGATTTGAGGTGTCATCAGGATGGCTTATATACAGGTGGATTGACTTTTACATTAAAGTGTAGTAAGTAAGGGGCAACGGTGAGGTAGTGGTATGACTATTATATTCACATATATTGCACAGAATATTCTAATTGATCTAGTTGCTAAAGCATTTAAATTTTGCAATCTTCTTAAATGTAAAATCTATTTGTTTTAATGCAATAAGGTAAGCCTTAAAAACCTTTTTAACATTTCTGGATCTGCAGTCATTTATGGAATCCCATTCCTTCGTAGTGTTCATTAAAATACTGCTGCTGAAGTTTATTGTTAAGCTTTTTTTGTGTGTATCATATACCACTTTACCTGTGGCTGAAAAACCCATTTAAAACCGGGAACAAGCAGCTTTTAGGGGCAGTGGGGACAGCTCACTGACGCATGTCAACACAGGTCAAATGACCCGTGTTAGAACCACCTCGGCTCTGATCGGCATGCTGTGGAGACACCAGACCCTAGTTGACCTGCTAACTATGTGATACCATTGAACGGACGCACTGAGGCAGTCGCTTCAGATCTAACAAGCCAAAACTACTGTTTGTTTCGATAAACATGGAGCAGCTCTGGTAAGAGATAGTCAGAGAGATAATAATAAAGAATACTGACTACTCTCTGGCTTCTGTCCATGTTGCACGTTTAATTAGGGGTGTAAATCACACCCATCATGGCGATTCGATTCAGTATCGATTTCCTGACCCAACGATTTGATTATTTTCGATACTCAAGAATACACCACGATACGATTTGATTAATTAATTTTTTATTTTTTATTTTTTTTACACCTTACAGGCTAGACAATGTTTCAAATTTGAAATAAATCACTGAAAGCTGTAATATCGTTATGCATTTTTTTTTGAGAAACAACAGCAAATAACAGAAGTAGAAAAGTTGCACTCCACCTATTCTTATTAAAACCTCATTCACTGAAAAATAATAATACTCCTGTGTTAAAGATTCCGAAAGTCCTTTTGCATCAAAAAAAGGCTGCACAAAATCAGTGCAATGAGAGCAATGCAATACCTCGGCTCCGGCTCCAGGCGTCCCCGCCCCCTCCACAGACGCTCCGCTGCTCCTTTCCCAAATTGTAGCTGACCGCAAACAGTGCCGCAGACAGGAGGTCGGCTTGTTTTGTTTTAATGACCAAAATTGCGGAAAACAACTTGTGAAGTTTGACCAGCTAGAATAGCGAGGTGTGCAACACGCTGGGACCCTTTTTCCACCTGGATTTCCGCTCTTTTTGGCCCTCATGTCCCTCCATCGTCGGGCTAAACTCGCCCCCACATCCTCACCGCCTCGGCCGTATCAAGACCCACATCGTATAGCACAGACCACGCTTCAATATTGAGCATAAATCGAAAATGTCTGTGTCAAACTCACTGCAACGCCCTGCTGCAGGAGTATAACCAGGAAGCAAGGTAGGAGGGGAAAATAGGTTTAGCGCCACCGCAGGACGGGAGGGAGAATTACGCCCAGGAGCAAATGGATAAAAATAGGCCAGAGGAAAAAAAAAAAACATGTATCGATACTCTTGAGGACGCATCGATGCATCGGATCGTCAGCTGCATCAATACCAAACGATTATTATTTACAACCCTCCTTAATCTCCACCATTTTTCTAAGAGCTCTGATCATCAGAGCAGATTAAATGATCAGGATGTTTAATGCTGTTATTAATGAAAGTGGGTATAGCGGCAGATTTGTGGCGTTTAACTCCACTATGCCTTTTCGTAAACTTTATGCCTCAGAATTAGACTAAAATAACTGAGGATTTAGGGAATTTGAGACTGAGGTCCTAAACCCCTTTTGATATGAGAAGAGAGGTGGAACCCAGAAAAACTGGAAGAAGAAAAGGAGCAGCGTTAGGCGTGCAGGCAGAGGTTCTTGGCGGCCCGTCTGGAGTCGGTTTTAATGAGGTTCAGTTAGCAGATGGTAGACTTGGGCACTGACCCAGGCTGTGAGCAGGCTGCCCAAGTTTAGGTGGGCCTGCAGGGAAACTGCTGGCATCAGTCTGCATGCATGCTTCTTCTCAGCATCAGAAATTGGCTGCTCAGCTGGAAATTGCTTAGTGTTGATGTTGCACCCAGAGCTCCAGGTAAAACCTAACCAGGTCAGCGTCTCTTTTTTTTGTTTTGTTTGTTTGTTTGTTCTGTTTCCTGATAAGTTGAGCTTTGAACACAAACACCTAAACATCAGCATTATTCCCAGTCACGCCCCTCTAGGTATCCCTTTTTAAGCCCCCAGTAGGATGAAGGTCTGGTCACTACTAGGCCTTTTGAAAGAGACAACAGTCGGAGGATTCCCGCCTGTCCGAAGCCGAAGAGACATGACCCAAACCAGGCTGTTTGTGGCGGTGATTCTAAAGACTTCTAGCCAGAATCACTCAGCCTCCTGCACAAACTCAGACACACTGAGCCTGTTTTATGAAACGCAGCCCAACTGATTTAAATGCTTTTAACTGAAAGTTAGCAGAACTGATTCACAGCCAAGTAGATCCTGTCGCACACTGCTGTGTTCAGTTACTCGTGAGTTCAGCAGCAGTTCATTGACTTTTCCTTCTTTCAAACCTTAAAGAATTAAATGATTGAGCCTCTAAAGGCTTCAGGTTATGCACGTTTGAAGGGTTTTGACCCGACAGGCAGCATTAAGCCATGTTCTGCTATTTTTTATGCATACTCCCATTAATTTTTCGGTGATAAAGAGACTACAGGTCCTGCAGGGGGAGGGAACAAATTGCAGCTGCTCATTGGTCAGGTGTGGACTGGCCTAAGTTGACAGGTCGTGCCGCGTCAGTTGTCTTTAAAGCCTGTTTTTAAGATCTTCAATGTTATTTTTTTTTACATTTCTCCTGTTTGTCAATGACGGCAACTAAGAACAAGCAGAAAAAATATGTTTATTACACATGAAGTTTAAGTGAAGAGTGTTTTTAAGCCTCTTTAATACATCATCATGATGTATTTGAAAGCCTAACAGGAAGCAGTCTGCCTTCGGTCATTTAAGGACATCTAAACATCCGACTGACTGATCAGAGGGTCAATTATAAACATTCTCCTCACAAACCAGCTCCTTACAGTAAAATTCATTCTCTTCTTCTGCTACTGAAGATTTGCCTTATTTTCAGCAGAGAAAATAAAAGATATCAATTATGGATGAACTTGTAGCTTCCAGAGGCGTCGGATCCCCTTGAGTTGGGTTAAAGATTCAGCAGCATCATTACCGACTTTTTTTGTTTCTGGGTAGAAATGAAGGTTAACCTTGAATCCTCACTTTTTTAGTTTAGAAAATGTCTGTTTTCTACTCTTTTTTTTCATTTCTTCCGGATCATTAGTCAGCAGCTTGAGAAGCTAATGAGAATTTTGGTTTTTACACAAATAAAATGTAACATTTTACATCAGCTTTATGATTTCAATGTTTTAATCTGTCAATGCTAAAGCTAATCTTAAGCTAGGTGTTGCTAAATGAAAAACGCTGTATTTGTTTCCTTTATGTGCGTCCTGAACTTAAAGGGTCATATATTCCCAGTGTGAAGAGTTGTGTCGACATTCCCACTAACTACATTTTCAGATGGAATAGAAATAGCTATTTTATCTTGTTGCATGTCCAACTTAAATTAGAAAATTCACCAGATTTAAAAACATATTAATTTGCTTCAAAAGACTTAATTCGCTTGCAGCTAAAGAGCAGTTTCTCATATTCGCTGCCTGTTTGAGGCGTCATTCCTTGTTGTCATGCAGAGTGCTGCTGCAGCGAGGCGCGGCGTCCCATAAGAGGCGAGGATCGCCCCAGAAATCAATGACTCTGCATTTTTCTGCGAGTCTTTCATTCAATGTTTCGTCTTCTATCTTGTCTGGTTAAATCTTGTCTTGTCACAGGGTCTCCTCGGTCCGTTCTGCTTGACTGAAGGTTTTCATTTTCCAGCTGCTCTCATTTTAATCCTCCTCTTGGCTCCCCGTGGTTTCGGACTCAGATTAGTCGGTTTAATCTCTGCCTCGGGTTCAGTGACTCTGCTGCCTGCTTTGACTCGTACAGGGAGAAACTCTTGTCTTCAGTTTTTATCAGCTGATGGTGATCATCTATTTTATTCACTCCAGGATCTTAACTCCTCTGCTTGAACTGTGTCTCTGCAGGTGCTGAGTCCAGAGGAGCTCATCAAGGCCCAGAGAGCCGTGGCTTTTGGCTGCATTAAATACGCCGACCTGTCTCACAACCGCATCAACGACTACGTCTTCTCCTTTGACAAGATGCTGGACGACCGGGGCAACACGGCGGCTTACCTGCTCTACGCCTTCACCCGCATCAGGTGACCTTCTCAGCTCTTCTTTCCTGCATTTTTATTTAACCCATAAGGTCTTTAAAAAGGGGAAGCAAAGGGTTTTGTCTCCTTGATGTGCAGGCAGGTTAAAAGGCCCACAGGCTGCTTTAAAAACCACAAACTGCGCTATTTTGAAATCAGAACGTCACAACTAATTTTGCAAAGACGCTACTGAACCAAAATAGCTCTTTCTCTTCTTTCTTTATTAGTAACATCAATTAAGGAATAGAGGAAACACTCTCCAAAATATTTATTTTTCTGCCTTATCATTAAGTGATATTTAGTTTAATTTAACCTTGAAGTGCATATTTTCAGCCATCAACAGGACAGATGCATCAAAAGGAACAAAAAGGAACCAACACAGGGGAGGAGAAAATAACTATAATCTACTAACAGAATGATTTTACTGCTCAGATGAAGCTTTCAGTTTTTCTTTAACAGAAAAACCAGACAAATGCTTTGCGCTAAATGGTTAAATAACAGCTCCTGATTTAATTTTATACATTTCAGAGTAATGTTGACTGGTTGGTGAAGTTTCTCTCATAAATGACCTCCAATAAGGTCAGCTGGTAGATTCTGGTTGGGATTAAAAGGATCAAACAAACTGGCTATTTTTCTCAACATGCAGAATAATGGAAAAGAACGTAAGTTTGGGAAAATCCTTTGCGGTCGTTTTCTAAACGGCTGCAGGTTTGAAGCTCATGATGTCCCAGGTCTTTCTGAGCCCACCGTCCGTCATGTCGGAGATGTTCCTCTGCTGCAACGCACTGGGATTAAACGTCAACATCAGCTGTGAGGACAATCGGTTTGAAGTGGTTAGCCAATAAATGGAAAATTAAAACAGAGATAACAAAATACAAATAAAATATATTACAATTCTGTATGAAAGAACATATTATACCCTTTTTTTCCCTCCAATCTGCAAAGGAAACCTGCAATAAATAGATTTCTTCCAAAAGCTCATAGTCCAGCTTGCTAAATTAAAATTTTACCACATTAGTGAGGTGCATGCAGCTCACTAAAGTTTCTGATGGCATTAGAAATAATAGCAATTCTAAATAATTTTATCATAAAGATTAAATATTGACTTTTTTAGACCTTGGAAATCCAAATGGAGGCGACGTCTCCTCTTAGTTCTGTGTTGCTTTAATAAGCATGGAGTCGGGAGGCGTTGATGGATCCAGGGTAGAAAAGGAAAGCTGTTATCCTGGCTGCCAACCTGCACGTTCATTCCAGGACTCCTGGCATTTCCTGCTGTCCTGGATTTCATGCCTGGAAGGACTCACACTCTGCTGGAGCATTTGGATAAATCCTTTCTCTGTGTTTATCAGGACATCTAAAGTTCTGAAAAGTAGAATCTTAAACTTTTTTTCCTCTCTGTCCGGTTAGATAACCTCCCACCTCATCCAGTATACTTTCATTACCTGTATCAGATCCTCCTCGCTGGCTGCTTGTGGCAGAGGATTAGTCTTTGGGGCGTTCCTTATCCCACGTATCGAGCGTTAGGGTCTCCTGGATGTTGATCCCTCCAACTCTCTGGCCTCCCAGAGATGTTAGAATCAGGATAGCAGCAGAGATCGATCCTCTGCTTGTTTTTTTTCTCAGCAGGGAGAGGTGAGGAGCCTCACTTAAGAGGATTTGTCAGTCAGTTGCACACTTGCAATGGGTGACTGAACCACTCATCAGACACAAAGGTTAAAATCCTTAAATCTAATCAGAACTTTTTTCAGTGGAAAAACGATATCTGTACATTTCCATTTATGCTGAGTGATGGAAGTTTCCATCTGTAAAAATAATAATCCTCTCTTCCTGTTTCCTCCCATCAGGTCCATCGCCCGTCTGGCTAACCTTGACGAGGCGACGCTCAGGAAAGCAGCAGAGACCACAGAGATCCTGCTGGACCATGAAAAGGAGTGGAAGTTGGGGAAGTGCATCCTGCGCTTCCCTGAGATCCTGCAGAAGATCCTGGACGACCTGCTGCTGCACACGCTGTGCGACTATCTGTACGAGCTCGCCACGACCTTCACGGAGTTCTACGATAGCTGCTACTGTGTGGAAAAGGACCGGCAGACAGGTGAGCCTCCATAAAACACCTAAAAGATGCCTGATTCCAGGTTTTCTATCAAACTGTCCAAATCTTGTTAGTTTGTTCATCCTTCCGTCATTCAGCGTGTCCGCTGGTTAATCTGTCCCTCCAGTTTTTTCTAAATCGGTCCATCTGTTAGCGCCTCTAATCAGCTGCTGTCCTCTGTCTAGCTGTCCATTCGTCGATCGGTTCATCCTCCTGTTTTTGTAGCTCCTCCCATTAAGCTCTTCATACTTCCCTGCAAGCTGCAAAACCCAGTTTTCTATTTATTTTTAACCAATTTACGCTGCCTCTTGCGCTGCTGTGAACTCGGCAGCGAACAGTCAATCGCTCTAATCAATGAGGACCTTTAAACCGCCTCCATACGGTGCAGTGAGCCGACGCTACGCCGGCAAAGTTCGTTCAGGACGGCCACCAAAGCCAGATCGCAGTATAAACACAGGAAATGCAGATTTTTCTAAATAATTTACTACAGATGGCTATAATTCGTGAAATACAGCTTCCCTGTATTCAAAAATTAGATAAATTAAGCAGTTTTAGTTGTTTTTGTCTGTTACCTTTATTCCAGACTTTTGTTTTATTCTGTTGTGGAGAGTTCTGCACTGAAAAAAAATATGCAATCGTTTTTGGCATTTGATATTTAGTTACTTTGATAGAATTCTTTCATGTCCTACCTTGCTAACATGAAACAATTGTGTTAAAGTAACTAAATACGATTAAGTAAATGCCAAAAACGGCTGTGTTATTTTTATCACTGTGCATTCAAATGATCATATCTTCCTTAATACTGTATTTTACTTTATTTTAACTTAATTTAACTTAATACTTTTTTGCCCTGTAAGCTGTTGGTAACCTTAATTTCCGGAAGGAGTCTTCCCAAGGGATCAATAAAGTTCTGTCTAAGTCTAAGTTTTAATTCCCACAAGTTTGACGTCACTGAAAGAGACTCCAGAATGATCTGTAAATAACTCAAAGCAGGCCTGGTTAGACATCTATATGGTTTTCCTACGTTGCGTCTCTTGACATATGCCAACTAAGGAATAATAAGTGCAGAAAAGCTGCACATGTCTTTTACAGGCTTCATTCCTGTCTTTTAATAATTAACATCATTCTCTGTGTTACCAAAAAAAAAGAGAAAGTTGGTTAAATGTAGAGCGACTATAAAAAAAGAAGAAAAGCAGGAGAGAGTTCAGAATTTAAAGCAACTTTTCGGGGGTTTATTTATTGTTGCTGTGACAGAAAAGCCCAGAGCTACAGATCTCTGTCGTCCATTTTCAAAAGATATTTCAACTTTCCGTAGCTGTTCGGTTTTAAAAAATAGATGCTTTAGTGTTCTGGAAGTGAGTCTGCAGATAGAGGTCTCATTCTGATGGGGCTGTGACTAAAAGCTGTGCGCCGTATGTTGGTCCTTCTTCCTGGAAGCGTTTCATCCCTGCCGTGCTGGAGTGCAAGCACTTAAGGCTTAGAGCTGATTTATTATGCTAATTCTCATTGCACAGGCTGTAACTCTAGAAGGAGCGTCTTCTTTTGACACTTTAACTCTATTTGGAAACAATTAGTATGCTTTTATGATAAACATGAGCATAAAATACTCCTCATTTCGTTTTTGCTTCATGGCGGGGCTTAATATATATGATGTGAGTTAATAGAGAGATAAACCAAAATGTAGAAATTCAGTTAAAGGTCCCATATCCTGCTTTTTGTGAGCCTCTGTAAGACATATGTTTGGTTAAATATTGCCATCGACACTAGAGTATTAATTTGTTATGAAAAAAGTCTTTGGATGCTGCCATTTAATTACCCTATTATCCTGGTGATTAGCCTTTGCTTTAGGAAGTCCGAAGAAAGTCTCAGACCTCGCTGAGACATCAGTTACACTATTTACACTCTCCCTCTGAAACCCATCCGTACCGAGTTCGGACCGAGCTTGGATCAGTTAACTGGGCCAGGCTTGGTTCTTACGACCATTTCCACGTCAGGCTAGCAGGGTTCCTTGCTCTCAAGTCGAGAATTACGCAAACAAAAACGACGGCGCCCATAACATTCAGGAATTTGCGTGCCTGGATAGCGTCCTCTGCCCAAATTACAATAAGAGCCTTGGTCTCTGTATCATCCTAGGTTGCACCACGCTCTTTTGATGCCATTTATTTAGGGATGCACGATATAATC
>NW_015151156.1:133782-145568 GCF_000732505.1 Cyprinodon variegatus | reverse complement strand
ATCGGCTACATGAGTTCTAAAATATCGGCATATCGGATATCGGCCAAAATCCCAATATCGTGCATCCCTACATTTATTGTTATTAGGCTGAGAAGAAGTTCATGTTATGAACAGGTGAAGAGATCTGCGAATTGTAAAGTCGGACATGTCGGAAAAAATGCAAAATGATCAGCTGGTCGTAAATAGGAGATGACGCTGCTGAGCCCTACTGTTGAACTAGTACTAGATTTATTGTGGTTCAATTGCGTTCCATTGGCACTCAACAGTTATCTCGGTTACCGTGCTCGGACCGTTCTCGGCACGGTTTCAAAGGGGTAGTATAAATGGGGCTTAAGTTCTAAAAGAGCCACCTGGACTCAACTTAGAGCAGAACGAGTTTATGTTTTCTTCTACTGTTACAGTCAAGGTAAGTGCTTCCTGGAGGGGGCGGGTGATCTGAGAGCAGAATTCATTGTTTCTCAAACATGCGTCAATCAAGCAAAATAAGATGGATTTTAATGAAGAGCAATAGAACTTTGTCAAAATTTAAAGGGTTGACTTTTGCATTATTTAGGCTCTTTAAAAAGTTTACAAGAAATTAGTTTTCTGATAATTTTCATGGTTTCTGTGTTTGTGAGATTTTATGGCCACACTTTATTTCTTTTCTATGCCGTTGTCCTTTCTACCCCCGCGTGGCACATCTCATAATCTTCTCAGGTTACGTTTGATCTGTTGTTTTTTAATCTTCTTGATAGAAACGTGTTTGTTTCTCCACCCTAACCTCACCATCAGTAGGTTAGACAGTGAGGTGTCTGTTCAATAAAAACATCTAATTTGAATGACTGTTTTGCCTGCTTGTATTAATGGCTTAGCTGTAAGAAAAGATTGAGATATGTTTACAAATAACCGCATTAAACACGATAAGCCCCTGTACCACCAAACCAATCATGGGTCCAAATGGAGCTTATATCTTTAAGCCTTACTTCTTTTCACAAACCAGATAAAACTTCCCAGTTGTATTTTGTGGTTTGGTTTAAAAAAAATGCAGGAAGGTTTCTCTTCCCTTTTCTGTCTCTTCTAAAAACAGCCAGCCAGAGCAGCTGTCCAAAAGATTTTCATCCGTTCATCGCTGCCTTTAATTACTTTTTCCTTTTGTACTTTTCATGATTCATATAAGCCCTTATTTTTTTTGCTGGCTGGAGTAAATAAACATACAAAGGCGATATTTTGTTGTGAACATTTCATATGAATGCTAAAATGAATAAATAAATGTTAAAATATTTACTTTCTGTAACTGTCAGCAATTAACTTAAATAAGCTACAGCATCGGGGGTCTGTTTTAATAAACTGGTTTTCAGAAAACTCTCGAGTTTCCCTTATTCCAGGTTTTTAAAAACTAAGAGTTAACAGTTCCACAAAGACAGTTTTCTCAACCTCTGTTTCTGTTGCCATAGCAACATTCTCCCCAAAGCTAACCTGGTCGGGAGCAGGTTTTGTTCAATCCTCTGTCTCCGCTGTCCTTACAGCCAATCACGTTGTTTTATTTCCTCATTTAGTCAGAATTTAGTCGTAGTTTTGTGGATAAAATAAATATTATTCACTCGATCCGTTCAACACATGAGGTTTTGACTACAAACATTGCACGTCTGTTTGATAAGCATCTTATTATAGAAAGATCAGCACTTTTTAATAGAATTTAATATTTATAAGAAGATGATTCTACAACTCAGTTGACATGATATGAGATTTGTTTTTGCTTTGTTTAACATAAATGACATGCTCAATTTTAAACATATTTATTTTTACAGTACATGAAAAACTACTGAAATTATTTTCAGATAAACATAAATAGATTAATCAATTCCGCTCCACTGACTCGTGTTTTGCTTCTTTACACTTTTCTTCAAAAACCAGATGAGCTTTTCTGATCAGCAGATCTAATAAAACAACAGAAAACTCAATTTGTGATTCTGTTTTCCTGCAGGTGAGGTGATCAAAATCAACATGTGGAGGATGCTGCTGTGCGAAGCCACAGCCGCCATCATGGCCAAAGGCTTCGACATCCTGGGCATCAACCCTGTTCAGAGGATGTGATTCCACTTTAGTAAAAAAAGGATCTCTTACACTTGAACCGCAGGACTGTAATTTCTCCTTTAATGTATCAAATTAAACCATGAAAAGAGAGAGTTTGAGTCTGGTTCATTCAATATCATCTGATGTGAAGGATTTTTTTTAAATAAAGGACCATTCTGAAACCCAAACTTTCCCTATGCTGTTTATTTGATGTGTTCTGCAGAGAAAACGGTCTGAACTACCAGCTTTTAGTAACGTTTTCCTCCTCATTTCTGATCAGGTGTGCCAAGAAGGGAAATTATAGTCTGAATTTCATTTAGGACCATTTTCCACACACAGATAACACCTGAATAAATACTTTCAGCACAGAAGGACTCTTCTCTCACCCCTGAAGAAAAGTCTGACTGAAGGGTCACCCAACACCTGCCCAAATTAAGTAAAACGCCTAGATCCACCACATTCCTTCTCATTTTTGGCTTCAGCTGCAGAGGCTGTTGAAGCTTGAACCATATTAGTAGATGTGAGGATTTAGGACGTCTCCCAGATAACAGCCACTGATCCCTCAGTACAGCTTACTTTTCATCAGCTCTGGATCAACGCCAAATATATCTAAATGCAAAATTTGAAATAGATTACTCTAGTGACCATCCGTGCACGGAAAATGCAAAACTTTCCAGTTTTGCATTTTGGGAAATTTTCAGTGAACTTCTTTTGCATCCACTAGACATTCAGGCTTAATCCCAATCCACCACCTAAGCACTACCCGTTTACTAGCAATGCAGTCACTCCCAGTTAAGTCACACCCACAGCTGTGGAAGGCATGAAAATGGGACGCCTCTTCCCTCACACGGAAAAGGAAATAAGTTTTTGCTAGGAAAAACAGAGTGACACCACATGTGCGTGGCTGTAGCTCTGGTGCAGGTTGACGCGACATCAAACAATTTTCCCCTTTCTTAAATATTTGCAGTCAGATGAAATGGGTTATTTTTATATATATATATTTTAAAAAATGAATGAATATTCAGTGCAAGGTCCCTGCAATTATATTGGGACATAACATATGTATATATTTGGCCCTGTCTTTTCCTCCCTGTGGACACAGTGTAAGGCCAATTTTCCTGTAAAATACTACATTGTGGGGTTTACAGTTAATTGTGGGACGACTCAACAGGTCCCCACAGGAAAATTTCTCTTCTTAGGTTGGGAGTTATGTTTAGGATTAATGTGCAAAAGTTTGGGGTCACATTGAAATGTCCTTATTTTTGAAGGAAAAGTTTTTCAACATTTCAATGATTATAACTTTAAACTAGTCTTAACTTTAAAATTATGCACTCTATACATTGCTAATGTGGTAAATGACTATTCTAGCTGCAAGTGTCTGGTTTTTGTTGGAATATCTAATGAGGCAGAAGAAATTTAAAATAACTGTTTCCAAGCAGTTGTTTACTGTTAGGTGTGTATGTGCGTGTTTTTAATGTTCATTAAAAATAGCTATAAAGAATTGTACCAGAGAAAAGACAACAGATTTGTTTTTTTTTAAACGATGTAGATATATCGATGTAACTAGTGATGCCTCAGCTTCCATCAATGACTAACAGATATCTTCACCTAGTGTCATATCTTAGGCATTAATCATGCAAGAGAAGGCTTCATTTGTAAAGTCAATGGCTGCCAATGTAGCAGTGTGATGTTATTACACTAGATTGCCAAATAAGAAGCTATTCCGGTAGAAAATTATATGAGCAGCGGCAGCTTTTATTTTGAAAAGATGACAGATCCATTTCAAAACAGCTAGTAACTTCCTGTTTCAAAATTATTATTTTTATATAAATTTAATGTGTTGCCAATGAAAACATGAAATGTCAAACATATTGAGTTCATGAATTGTTGTTTTGAGTGTTAGTTTGGGGTTTAAAAAGAAAAATGAACAGATCATACCATTGTAGTCTGTGAAGGGTTTTCCAATGCTCTCCGTCGTGCTCTTTCTGTTGGATTCCATGGGAGAAAGTATGAAGTTTTGTTTCTGTGTTCAATAAGTGTATTTTAAGCATGATAAGTGTCTGACTGTTATTTCCCATAAGACACAATGCAGAATCAACTACGCAACAAAAATGGTGCCGTGATCTGACGACTGGTTAGCTGAAGCAGACCTCCAGTGTTGCTGGACAACGCCTCCTGGTTCCACCTGTGCCTTGGAGACATTGTCAGTGCGGAGTTCTTCGGACACTGTTGGTTGGAGTTTTTTTTTTTTTCATTAAGGGCATCAGGGAGGTTTCCTCGTGGAGAGTCAGAATGTGAAAGAAATATAAACTTGTAGTCATGGAAAATTATCCATGGGTCGCGAAAGAGGGGTTTTGCAGCTAGCAGCTGCTATGCAGTCTACTCCAGAAAATCCAGGGGGTTTGGGTTCAAATTTGTTTTGGGCTGAGAGGAAATAGGGGTCTGATGAGCTGAGTAGTCAAACTTTAAGTCCGGGTTTGAGCCCAGTGACTCTTTCATCTCCTCACGTGTTTGCACCGGATGGAGAAGTGGCCTCCGTCCAATTAATTGATCTAATCAGGTCCATTTGGTCAGAAATAGGAGAGTCCATCAAAATGTCCTTGATGCAGAATGCTGCTTCAGAGTCTCCACCCGTCTTACCCGTTGATCACAACAAGAACACTGCACAGTCATTTCAAGGTTGCAATACTGTTATTGATGCATCAAAACTTAATCTTGTGTTACGCTCTGATGTTGATGTTCCACCCTTTTTCATGGGTGACAAATCTGATAAATGTTCCGTTTTTGAGTGGGAAGATCTCATGCAGGCCTACCTTAGACAGAAATTTGCCACTAAGGCTGAGCAAGTTGAAGTGGTTATGAACAGATTGATGGGGAGGGCAAGAGATGTCACTAAAGTTTGGATGCGTTTTGCAGCATTTTGGTGACACCATATATACAGACCTGCCTCTAGCTAACTTCTACGCTAGCACACCATACACAAGCAAGGGACCTCTTGATTACTGGATACGGCTAAACAAAGCTGCAGAGGTTGCTGAACTGTGCTTGGCTAGTAAAGGGGAAACAGTGACTGATCTGAGTTCACAACTGCTGCTCATGTTTATTCGTCATTGTCCTGACAAAGAGCTAGCTTGATATTTAAAACCAAACCTTCTCGCAACTGGACAGCTAGTGAAGTGCAAGACCATTTGGATGATAATTTAAGAGAACTTTCTAAGCCTCCTTTGTTACTTATGTCTGTTGATGCATCATCTTCTGGATTTGGAGCTGTACTGTCACAGGTACAGGGTGGTCACAGCCTTGCCAGGCCTATTGCTTTTGCTAACAAGTCTTTGAATCATGTGCAGTCCAAATACCCAGCTCACAGACTTGAGTTTCTTGCCATGAAATGGGCTATTCATGATAAGTTTAGTCATTGGCTGCGTGGACATAAATTAACTGTTTGGACTGACAACAATCCTCTGAAATACATTCTTACCAAGCCGAGGCTGGACGCTTGTGACCAGAGGTGGGTGGCCAAGTTGGCCCCCTTTGATTTTGACAGTCAGTATATTCCGGGGTCGCAAAATGTTGTGGCAGATGCATTGAGCAGGGAACCATTTGCTCATCACAAGATGATGCATTGGTTGACGAGGATTCCATATGATACTTTATTTGAGGAGGTAAGGGGTTTGCGGGTGGAAGATGTTCAGAAAATGTTGCGCCTTTCTCTGGAAGAGTCTGTGGAGAAGCGCAAACTCACTTCCGCAATTTAGGGCTCTGTCACAGGCAGTTTGGATATTAAGGACAACGGTGGGAGAGTTTCTCATGATGAGGTGTCAGCCGTATTCAAGTCTCACTGTTGTTGGAATGATGGTACGAAAATGAGGGAAACCTGCTACACCCAACAATCCGAGAAACTGTTGCCAGCTAAGCAGAGCCCACTGCCTGTCCTCATTCATGAGGAGTGGTATGAGAAGCAGTGTCAGGATCCTGTGGTCAGCCTGGTTTCTTTTTATGTGAACAGGGGAAGTCGACCATCCCGACATGAGCGCATTCATGAATCACCGGAGACAAACCGTACATTACGACAATGGGGTAAACTCACAACCCGGTTGGGTGTGTTGTATCGTGTTTCTAAACATGTGGTGAGTAAGAAGAAAGTGTTTCAATATGTGGTTCCAGTTGCTTTGAGAGGTCAGGTGTTGAAAGGGGTGCATGATAATGCAGGCCATCAAGGTCAGCAGCACACACTGTGGCTTGCCAGATAATGCTTTTACTGGGATTCGATGGAAAACGATGTCAAAGAATATGTTAGTTATTGTAAGAGATGTGTTTTGAGCAAAGCACCCGAACCTGAGGCCAGGGCTCCACTTGTTTCTTTTGTTACATCAGCACCACTAGAATTAGTTTATATTGACTTCTGGCCAGTGGAGGATGTCAATAACAAGTCCATCGATGTTCTAGTGGTGACAGACTATTTTACCAGGCTTGCATGTGCTTACCCATGTCCAAATCAGTCTGCCAAGTCTGTGGTTCGTGTGTTATGGAATAATTTTTTTCCCATATACAGGTTCCCAGCTCGTATTCATTCTGACAGAAGGGCTATTTTTGAGAGTTCCCTCATAGCCGAGCTACTCCTGATGGCAGGTGTTCATAAGAGCCATACAACGCCGTATCATCCCTCGGGAAATGGCCAGGCTAAACGTCTAAACCGGACTCTGGGTAGCATGATCCGTGCTTTGCCTCCTCGGGCAAAGGAAAAGTGGCCTCAGATGCTAAACACACTGACTTTTGCCTATAATTGCACAGCAAACGAAACTTCAGGTTTTCCGCCTTTCTTTTTCATTTTCGGGCAAACTTCTAGGATTCCTTGTTGATGGGATGTTTGGAAGTGTTGTCTTAGATGGTATAGACTGCTGACATGGACAAATATGTTAAGTCATTGGGCATGGATCTCAGGTAAGCAATGACTTTGGTTCAACGGCATGCTGAGAAGCAGCAATTGAGACAAGCTGAAGTGTATAATCGAAAGATTAAGGGACATACTTTGGAGAAGGCAGACAGAGTTTTGATGGCTTAGGAAGGGAAACGGGGAAAAAGGAAAATGGCTGATCGTTGGAAGGATACGATTTACATCATTGTCCATAAGAATAGGGGACTAAACACCTATGTTATTCATCATCCTGTTACAGGGCGAGTTATGACAGTTTATAGGAATCTGATCATGCCTGTAAACTTTTTGCCTTTGCCATCATGGGATGACTCTTTGTCGCAGGCTTCTCTTTCAAACAATGTTTCAGAAGTTAGGTTGTCAGACTATGCTGCTCCAGGTGAGTGGGACAGTGATGCTTGAACAGCTCACTGGGTTTCCTCCCTTCCAGAGTCTAGTGTGGTAATGATCACAGGTGATACAGTAGCTAGTTAAACTGAAGCGATTGGTGGCATGGTAATGTTCGGGGTGGAGGGATCATGTCTGCACGTGGGGACCATAGGAGCATTTAGGATCAGATGGATCATGGGTCAGAGAGCTCACACTCTGAGGATAACATTAGTGATCGACTGTTAGACTCTGTAAGCGCAGGCTTACGCCCAAGTGAAGCTAGATGTGACTCAGGCGTTACAGTTGTACCTTCAGGGATTTCTTCAGTTGTTCAGGGGAAAGGGATACGGACAAGACTGGGTCGACTTGTCAAACCAGGTAACAGGTTGATTCAAACAATGTCCACACAATGGGTTAAGATTTTTACATGGATCTCAAGGGCCACCTAGTTTGTTATATGTGTGATTTATTTATTTTTCTCCTTTTATTGGGATTTTTTATTTTTCCACTGAGTTGTGGTGACAATTTCAGTTATGTTGTCCATTGCGCTGGACATATTTGGGTGATTTTGAGTGTACTCTATGATAGATGTGTAAGTGGCATGTCTGCTATGGTGAGGTGGGGCCTTAACTACCCCTCATCTTCCCTAATTCTTAATTGAATAGCTCTTTGCTGGTTCATCATTTTGGTCTTGTGTAGAGGGTATTTTTTTCTATGTTCGTGTTTTGTACGTGTTTTTTTGTATGTTTTGTTGTTGGTTTATTTTGGTTGGTTCATTTTGTTTTTCTTTCTCATTTGGGTAACATGCCTGCAATCTAGTGTAAAACAGTGGGAGTGAATGTAGCAGTGTGATGTTATTACACTAGATTGCCAAATAATTTAATTATTCTTGGTGTGGGATGATTGTGTTTATTTACTTTCCTTCTTATTCATGTACTGTTTAAAAGTATTATGACCCTTTTTGGGCTTAGTTATTAACAACAGCTCCAATTATTTCTAGTTTGTAAAGTAGATTTGTTATTTTACACAAGTTGCTCTTTCTGTTGGATTTCATGGGAGAAGGCGCTGTGGAACACTGTGGCAAGAAAAAGCCTGTTGATTACTATGTTCTATGTGAATGAAGGAGCATTAAAAGTGCCTTCAGATCAGCTGTCGTCTGGCTGTTATTTCCCATAAGACACAACGCAGAATCAACTACGCTACACCAAGCCTGTTTTTTTTTTTATTACATAGCAATGTATCTTTTGGAACTTGAACATCACATGTCATGAACACTTTAAACAAATAAGTTAATCTTGACAGGAACAAGAAGATTTAATTCCAAAACTTAAACAAAAGATAACCAACGACATATTTTAAATTTATTGAACAAAAGCATGCTTTGAAATATTTCATTTCATTTTATTGTCTCGCAGTCAAACTTTTTTGAATTACACACATGAGACACCAAGTAACTGTTTTTAAATCTCTGAGTATAATATGAAAACATGTTCATATAGTACCAAGTTCAACATCCTTTATATACCTTGGGAATTTAGGTATAACATAGTGATCAAATTTCACAAAGATTTCGTTTGTTTGACTGGAACTAGAATAGAGTATTTTCATGAATCTTATGTGAAATATCTGGATGGAGCTGAAGTTTTTAACATTCACATGAAGGCCTTCCAATTCTCATAGTTAGCTCATAATAAAAAACAAATCACTGGAAAGATGCAAGAATCGGTTTATGTAATGCTGATGATAATTTTTCCATCTATAATTGAAAAGGGTATGAGTATTTTGATATTTTTTTTTCCAAATCATTTCACCTTTCACCCTTGCATTGTCTATTGATAGATCTCTGTCTTGTTTCCTTTGAGAAACCTTTTATCTCTATAAAAAAATTGTTGAATTTGAATCAACCAAGGCGAGTTATCATTCTGGGCTTTACTGAATAAAAAAAAACTTTAATGCTAGATCTTGAAACTTGGTCTCCACAATTTTTATACATATTAAGGTCTCTATCAACCTAATTTTAATAGCAAGAGAACACTTTTTAAAAAAGGGATTTGTTTATAGGATGCATCTTTCTGGTTTCTGTTTTTAGGCCTGCGTAAGACCAAGGGTAATGTGACATGTAGAACACTGAAAAGGAAATACAAAAACGAAACAAAATATGTTTCAGGCATATTTTTGTTAAGCTTGTTTGGTCCCTTAATTTTCCTAATAATATGTTTTATTGTTAGAAATGAGCATTTTTAATGACATGTGAATGACCAGTAAAAGGTGTGTTAAGGTTTGTGAACTTGTTTTTGGGATGCTTTGACGAAGTGAGAAGTACTGTACAGTTCTAGGCGTGACACTATGGCAATGGAAACACACCCAGTCAGTAAGGTTATCTGTCCAGTATATAAAGTGTAACAGAGCTCAGTGTTTTTCATCACATTCCAAGAGATCTAGCTGGCAGGATCCATCTGAATATCAAAATGAAGCTGATCTTCTCTCTGACTTTCATCTTGGTGCTCTATGACAAAGGTAAAATTAGAGCTTGTTTGAGCAATGTTTTCTTTGTTTCATTATCTCTTACCAACATCTTTTTGTTAAGATTTTTTGGGATATTAAGGGTGATAGTTGAACTCTAACACAGATGTCTATATGTTTCTACTTTAAACTAGTTATTAAAATATTACTGATTCCGTTCATATGACTATGATCTTTATCCTATAATTTTGTCCAAGTATGCAAAGCAAGTATGCAAAGCAAATATGCAAAGCTCCGTTGTTTTAAGGCCATTTTTCATATATCAGGTTTTTGTGTTATTTTTTCTCTTTAGAATAATCAATGGAAGATGTTTATTTTTATTTTAGAGAGTGTACCTATTTATGCTACCTATTTAGGACTGGGTTTGGTATAGTAACTAACATGATGAGGACCAACAGGCCTTGTGGGTCCAACAATCTAGTATGAAATGAATTCACTTCAGGTTAACATCAGGGTTAGGAATATAGACTAAACATTGTTAATGGTTTCACACACTCATTTTAAAACCAGAGGGGATGGTTTATTTCAGGCAGTGGCTCTGAGGCTGTGGAATGTTTTGCCTCCTCCTTTACGCTGTATGATTTGTTGAAGCTATGCTACTCAAGCAGGCTTTTAATTAGACATGTTTTTATGGCTTTGTATGTTTCCATTTTTTTTTAATGTTGATGTACATTGTATTCTACATTGTTTTATTGTATCAAATTTTTACTGTGAAGCACATAAATGCACCAACTTAAATGAATATAAGTAAATGTAAACCTGTGAAATTAACCCTTTTCTCTTTTTTTCCTCCTGGCTTCAGCTGCAGCCCTGCGGTGTTTAACCTGCACAGATCAGACATGTTCAAACACAGCATCAATAACATGTGCTTCAGAGACAATGTGTATAAGTGCTACCATCCTAGGTATTGTTATGCTTATGTCTTATTTAGCTTTATGATGAAATACCCTATATGCAAGGAGGTAGTTTTTTTTCTTCTATTAATACCTACAATCGTCTGTTTGACGGTACAGCATCTCAATCTGGGACTACAGCAACACGAATCTACAAAGCCTGTGCATCATCTTCTTTGTGTCCAGTCACAGACAATGGAACTTTTTCAGTTGAGTTGGCTAATCAAAGTGCAACTGCAGATGCACTGTGCTGCGACACTGATGACTGCAACTCAGGAACACTGCCTTGTAGGTTTCATCCAGAGTTTACAAAAACCTGACAAAAGTATCTTTTTTCTCTGTGTCTAATTACTTTCTCCTTTATGTGCCGTTTTCATGTAAGCTCCCAATACTCCTTCACCAAACTCCCTGCAGTGCATTAGTTGTGACCCAACAACCTCCCAGTGTACAACTCCAATAACATGTTCCGGAGCACAGAATAACTGCTTCACAGCAACTTGTAAGTCTGAATGATTAATAGTCTGCACAAATGAGAATAATTTTGACTAAATTGTATCAATACAAAGCCTTAGAAACTGATTTTAATATGCAAAAAAAAAAAAAAAATCTCTACCTAGCTATTGAGTATTTTTACTCATATTGATTTTTGTTTAATCTTTTATATTTTTAGGAATAAAACAGCCTAATTATATTCTTCTTTTTATGTCAACAGTAACAAATGAAGGAAACTCATTTCCTGTACTGGGCTGTGCAACTCAGAGCACATGCCAAGCTGCTCCTACTCTAGGTAGTTTACCGTTCATGGAAAGTTTTGGTTCAGTCACCAGTGGTCCAGAATGCTGTACAACAAGTTTGTGCAATGATCGACGAAGCACAACTACAGCTCCACCAGCCACTACGACCACTACAGCTGCCCCCACCACTACGACCACAGCTGCACCGACCACTACGACCACAGCTGCACCGACCACAACGACCACAGCTGCACCGACCACAACGACCACAGCTGCACCGAC
>NW_015151156.1:133180-133772 GCF_000732505.1 Cyprinodon variegatus | reverse complement strand
CACTACGACCACTACAGCTGCCCCCACCACTACGACCACAGCTGCACCGACCACTACAACCACAGCTGCACCGACCACAACGACCACTACAACCACAGCTGCACCGACCACTACAACCACAGCTGCACCGACCACAACGACCACACCTGCCCAGACCACTACCACCACACCTGCCCCCACCACTGCTGCCCCAACCACTACGACCACTGCTGCCCTGACCACTACGACCACTGCTGCCCCCACCACTACGACCACTGCTGCCCCCACCACTACGACCACAGCTGCCCCAACCACTACAACCACTGCTGCGCCGACCACTATGAACACAGCTGCCCTGACAACTACGACTACAGCTGCCCCGACCGCTACGACCACAGCTGCCCTGACAAATACGACCACTGCTGCGCCGACAACTACGATTACAGCTGCCCCAACCACTACAGCCA
Source organism: Cyprinodon variegatus (assembly GCF_000732505.1). NCBI lineage: Eukaryota > Metazoa > Chordata > Actinopteri > Cyprinodontiformes > Cyprinodontidae > Cyprinodon > Cyprinodon variegatus. The sequence goes on along the minus strand of NW_015151156.1, from coordinate 133,326 downwards.
CTGCCCCGACCACTACGCCCCCCACCACTACGACTACAGCTGCCCCGACCGCTACGACCACAGCTGCCCTGACAAATACGACCACTGCTGCGCCGACAACTACGACCACAGCTGCCCCCACCACCACACCCACAGCTGCGCCCACC
>NW_015151156.1:128370-129800 GCF_000732505.1 Cyprinodon variegatus | reverse complement strand
CGGACCAGGGTTTGAATGCTCAGTCTGGTCCAGTCCAGCCACCACTCCCCCCACCACTACGACCACTGCCCCGACCACTATTACTGCCCCCACCACTACGACCACTGCTGTCTCGACCACTACGACCACAGCTGCCCCCACCACTACACCCACAGCTGCCCCCACCACTACGACCACAGCTGCCCTCACCACTACGACCACTGCCCCGACCACTATTACTGCCCCCACCACTACGACCACTGCCCGAACCACTATTACTGCCCCGACCACTACGACCACTGCTGCCCCCACCACTACCACCACTGCTGCCTCCACCACTACAACCACAGCTGCCCCCACCACTATGACCACTGCCCCGACCATTACAACAAATGCCCCCACCACTACGACCAATGCCCCAACCACTACGACCACTGCTGCCCCGACCACTACAACCACTGCTGCCCCTACCACTACAACCACAGCTGCCCCCACCACTATGACCACTGCCCCGACTACTATGACCACAGTTGCCCCACCTACTATGACCACAGCTGCCCCAACCACTACGACCACTGCTGCCCCCACCACTACGACCACTGCTGCCCAAACCACTACGACCACTGCTGCCCCCACCACTACGACCACTGCTGCCCCCACCACTACGACCACTGCTGCCCCCACCACTACAACCACAGCTGCCCAGACCACCACGTCCACAACAACTGCCCCAACCACTACAACAGTCAAAACTACATTTACAACTACTACAACCAGTAATGCATCTTGCATTAGACTTAGCCTTTTCCATCTTTTGTTTGGATTTTGCATGTTTTTCATCTAGAGTCATGGCCAAAAGTATTGAGAATGACACAAATATTATATTTTCACATGATCTGCTGCCCTCTGGTTTTCATGTGTGTATGTCAGATCTTGTCATCTCATACAGAAATACAATTGCAATCATATTATCAGTAACAAAAGCTTTTTAATGACAGAATGAGTTAATGCAGCAAGTCAATATTTGCAGACCCTTCTTCGGGACCTATGCAATTTTCCCTGGCATCTTCTCAATCAACTTCTGGACCCAATCCTGACTGATAGCAGTCCATTCTTGACCATAAGTTTTCAATGGGATTAACATCAGGGGAGTTTCCAGGCCATGGACCCAAAATCTCTGTTTTGTTCCCTGAGCCAGTTAGATATCATCTTTGCTTTATTGCAAGGTGTTCAAATCATGCTGGAAAAGGCATTGTTCATCACCAAACTGCCCTTGGACTGTTGGGAGAAGTTGCTCTCGGAGGACATTCTGGTACCATTCTTTATTCATGGCTGTTTTTTTTTTTGTTTGTTTGTTTTTGTTTTGTTTGTTTTACAGTGTCCTGTCTGGCAATGTGGCAATAAGAATAATTGTCTTGATGCCAAAAGGAGTCCAACAGATTTTACTTTCA
>NW_015151156.1:124685-127376 GCF_000732505.1 Cyprinodon variegatus | reverse complement strand
TTTTCAAGTTGGCAATCCAGTGATGAACCCGTCCTTATTTTAGTCACTTCCCTCTGGCAGGAGGCTGCGGTCCATCAGGACCAGAACCTCCCGTCACAAAAACAGTTTTTTCCCATCTGCTACCGGCCTTATCAACAAGGCCAAGAGCCGCCCGTGACACTCGACAATGTTTCTCTCCCCAATTAAGGATTTCTGCGTTACATTAACGCACAGTTTACTGTGTGTATATAGTTTCTGTGTATATATATATATATATTCTATCTTATTTTTTTTTTGTCTGCACCAACAACACCAAGTTAAATTCTTTGTAACTGCAAACCTACTTGGCAATAAACTTGATTCTGATTCTGCTTCATTTTCCTCTGGGAACAGTTTGTTCGCTGAGTTGCTGGGCTGGGGGTCCCCCTTCAGAATCACAGGCAGCGTTGTTTCATTACCATACGCGGCATTTACATCATAGTTTACTTCAAGTTGGTGGATTTTCAGCTCCATGACAGCTATTTTCTGTAGAAGCTTGTCAAAGTCATCTGTGCTGAAGGTAGGCACCCTTTGAATTGGGTGGTTCTTCTTCATATCCACTTCGTGTTAAAGTCTTTCCATATCCATCCAGTGTTTTTCATGATAACTGCCTCCTCTGGGCTGTTGTAGAGAGGCATCTTGTGTGGAATAGCTGAAAACTAAAATAATCCACACGGGGGGAAAAAAAATGAAAGAAAAAAATAAATAAATAAATAAAAGAAAATAATTCAAATAACTAAATCCAACTTTCTGTAGTTTCGGTTAAGAGATAAAAAGAAGATAAAAGGACCAGAAAGTGCAAGCAAGCAGAGAGCAGAGAAAAAAGCGTGTGCACACACTGAAGGAGCAAAGCAGAAAAATGTGGCAGACCCTCCGCCGGAATGTGCAAATGGAGTCTTGGTGCTCAGGGGAAGTGTTTAGGGGCCAGTTTGGGATTCAGCCTCAGCCATTAATATAAAATGGCATGTTTAGCCTCCGCACATCTAAATATGTCATTAACAGGCCTTGATGGCCGGTGGTTCAGGTGTTCTGGAGATGCATCCAAAAAATGCAGGGAAGTTGAGGTACGACTAAACTGGCTCCAGTGAAATTACTAGCATCATTCTTACTATATGTGATACATTTGGGATCAAACAAAACATTTTTGTACCCTCGATCGAACCATTTTTTCTGAAAAACAATGCAAAACACCAATAGGCTATTTTAAAAACTTGGAAGAAACGTCAGATTGTTAAGCAACTCTTTACTGTAGGAACTGCAACAAATTAGGACTTAATCAGCTGAAGTACATTTGTTCCACAATGGCTTCACTAGGCAGTGTGTCAGTTAGACCTGTAATTTAAGCACATGTGAAAAATATTTTTTTTATCCGTGTTAAGTTCTGTGAAACCCAAGCTATTTTCCAAAAAAAAAAAATGTGTTGGACTCATGGACTCGTTAGGGCGAGTGGACCATTAAATCTTTAAATAGGGAGTCTGCATCAGAACAGGCTCACTGGAATTGGCAGCTGGTTTAACGGCAGGTGAATGGCAATGGAAACGCGTGCTTTCAAGTTTTCTGCAACATTCACGCTGAAAGAAAATCACAAGAAAAAAAAATGGGTTCATAGATTGCAAAACCGAGTTTTCATCGTCCTAGACGAATAACGATACAGTAGTTCAGTGGGTGAAATGGATGTCCAGAGAAGTTCAAACCCCATCGACACCTCCTTTCTCTGCAAATCTCACAATTCTAAATTTCCACCATGAAACGGGCGAATCCAAACAGAGCACGGAATCAGCGTCAATTCGGGGATGTTGCCTTATTTGGTTCTGGCCTGTACTTTTGTCACGCCCTGAAATTGACATATAAACCAGCCCACTGGTTCACTGGCCAAAGAACATGAATGGAGGTAGATGTAAAACACCAGCTTAGCTGCTTAGCCTACTGTTGGGTTTACTTCTACAACAATTACAGAGCAGGCAGTTTCTCTATTGAAAATGAGCCAGAACCACGGGCATTAATGCAGTGTTCCAGGCTGCACGGAGAAAGGGGAACATTTTCACGGTCTTCCAAAGGATTAGAAGACTTGACAGGCATGGATTATTTTTGTCTTTCAGAAGATCCCTGCAAAGTTTGATGCTCAGCTGTTCATTTGCTCTAAGCATTTTACCGAAGACTGCTTTTGAAATCTTGGACAGTTCAAAGGAGGGTTTGCTAAACTTCTTTTACTGAAACGAGGGGCTGCTCCGACCATAAGACCATCATAACCTCAAGCTGGAAGTATTATTCTGTTGCTAAGCTGTTGATAGCAAAGCTAGCATATCTATGGTGACCAGATTTGAGTTTCTGAAAAGGAGGACACTTTTTTGGGGAAAGCACGGTAAGGCAGGCGGGGGGGATACCTTCACTGGGTCGGATACGGTCACTCCGTCCCCCACTGGCTCCCTGCCCCTGTCCATTGGAGTTCCCAGACCAGCCCCAGAGCTGACGGCTCGGTTCTGCTGCACTGCAGTCGACCAAATTCTGGGAGGAGGACATCCGGTCACCCTACCATATGAGAAACTTGATGTTTCAGCGAGTGAATGCTTGTTGCTATGATGCATCTTTGCTGAGCAGCTTCGCTCATTATAAACCAACCAATCAGCACCCAGTTCATCTAAATATTCATGAGCATACCATAAAAGGAAGAAA
>NW_015151156.1:123909-124265 GCF_000732505.1 Cyprinodon variegatus | reverse complement strand
TATAATCATTCTATGACCCCTTTAATGTGAGGACTGCGCCCACTAATTATTTTACCTATCTTTACCAAACATTTTAACCAGGTGAACCTATAAACCTAAAAATATGTTACTAGTGAACCTATGGACAGAGCATATTTACGGACAGAAATGTTTAACCTAAATGCAAAGTTTCATGCATATAGAAATAATCTTAATTACTAACTGGCTTACCGTTTCAGGAAATGGCATGTTAGTCCATTTCCTCCAGTTAACAATGATTTCAATTCTGAATTAGTAGATTACTTCAATAATTGATCAATTGTTACAGCCCTAGAATAGTTCCTTCTGCTTCTGGAGATTAAAAAAAAAAAAAAAAA
>NW_015151156.1:80364-122000 GCF_000732505.1 Cyprinodon variegatus | reverse complement strand
ATATATACTGTATGTATATATATATATATATATATATATATATATAACTCTGCATGGCACTGGGTAAAATGTGGTAAAAATAAATTGAATGCAGTTCTTTTATGAGTGAACATTTGTGTGTGCCTGCCAGGAAGCTCCAGAAAGCTGCATCTTGCTCATCTCATGGTTCATTCAGACCGATTGTGATGTCCGTTGTGATTTCCATGAGGCCTGCAGGGAGTTAATGCTCTGCATTTCAGATGCAGGGTATGTTCGATTTCAGCAGCTGTATCCTCCAAGGAGCCGGTCCCAAGACGGCAGTGAAAATAAGGAAGCTGGAAGAGTTTGGCTATAAATTCAAACAGGTCCAGCCTTCTGCGGCTTTCACCGCCCCTCACTCAGCATTCGCTCTGTTCCCTAGAAACAGTTGACACACAAAGCAGGCAAAGAATGGATGCAGAACTACTTACTGCTGTTCCTATTTCCTTTTTGAAGAGCTTCTGCAGCAGTATTAGATCTATAGTCCCCACACTTAAGATATTGGAATCTGTGCTTAAAGCCAAACCCATTTCACAGGGACAGATAAAATTTTCAATAAACCAAACGATATCCGCCACATATCCGACTCAATGACCTTTCAGAACAACAATTTTTAATTAATGTCAGACGGAACTATTCACATACTTGCATTATATTAAACTGAACTTACAAATATCCACCACTGTTCTGCGCCATTTCCCTTTTTCCTCTGAGCACAGAGCAGCCGGCTTGCTTGGACTCGTAATGAATGCTGGGATATCCAAGGCTTCAGAGGATACACCAGACCAATCCTTCAAAACGAGCAAAAAGAAGGCAGCATTTGTCTGCCGCATAATGAGGAGTCTTCCAATCCGAACAGGCCACGGCTCCGTGCTATGATGTCATCAGCCAACGAATCTGGCCTTCGGAGGACGTAGCCCCTGAATTAAATAAAACTCAGCATATGTTAATTCACTGCGCTCGACGCGGACGATACCTCCTGTCTGAATGCACCAACAGCCTGGTTTCGTTCTGCTCTGCATTTCTGCCCCATAGGTGATAATGGGCACCTTCTGCTTTCTCTTGAAACCACGTACCATCATTAACCTGCAGCATAGAAAAGATAAGTTAAAACCCACCATAGCTTGATGAAAGCCAAGTCAATGTTTCACAAAACTCATAAAAGTTCTGAGATGAGCTATAAGGTCCTAGAACATATGGCAGTGTAGATATTTCATGAGCCTGAAGAACTCTAAACAACAACATTGTGACTTCTGAATCACTGCTTCATGCAACTTTAATATGAGTGGAAGTGTAACACTGTCAGGTGGCAGAAGCATACTGAACAATTAGTGTCCTCCAGGCAGCCTCAGAGAGCCTGTGATTTATAATTAATTTGAAATGGGATTGTTTGTCTCGCGTTATAAAGTTCTACAAACAAAGCCTAGGTACCCACCGAAATCCTGAAGGAGGAAAACTTTTTTCCTTTTTAATTTAAAAACGCACGTCAACTTCAACATGAGATTCTGTACATCAGAGAGTATTTCTCAGTATTGCTCAGTATTTCTTTTAACTACATGCAGTTCACTAAAGTGGCTGCAGAGAGCACTATAGTCTTATAGTGCATTGAACAATTCCTACTCTATTCCATAATAATGTAGTAATGGCCTCACTTATATGATAAATTCCCCTTTTGTCATAAATTTAGTTTTACAAGGATTTTATGTCAGAATGCAGCTACGTAAAACAGGACAGGGAGACGGGTGGCTGTGCCCCGCTCTGGAGCTTAGGGGGGCAGCTGGAGATCAGAGGAGGACAGTGGACGCTGGGACGAGGTGGTTGGCTGTGCTCCTCTGTGAAGCTACAAGAGGAGAATGAACGATGACTGATTTAGACGTCCTTAAAGGGGCTAAATTAAAACAGCTTTTTGAAAAACCACCCACAAACCTCTTTAGAGTGTTCTTTTTCCAAATGAAGTTTAGATTTTCCAACTCCAGTGACAGATATTGCTCATTTATTACAGGTTTCATGTCTGTAAGCTTCATAATCATGCCGGTCTTGTTGCTAGAAGTTTGCCCGTTGCATCGCAGCGCTCCTAAACGCGCCTCTACCTCTAGGGATAACTTGTAAATTGATCGCTCCAGTTGCTGGCAAGGTTTTCAGTGTCATTGCATCATTAGTCTGACTTAGGAGACGATTCCAGTAACGTTACAGACCTTCTGCCTTGTTCGGGTACCAAAGAAAACTCAGCCAACAGTGACTACAGATGTGTTGCCCTGATAGCCAACATACAGGCTGTTGGTCCATTGTAGAAAGCAAACAAATAGCTCTCAGAACTCCCTGCAGATTGCTTAGCATCTAGGAGTTAGAGTTGATGATGCCATCTGCTTTAACCTGCTTTAACAAACCCACAGTCATTTACACAAGGCAGACAGCACTGTGTCGATCGTGTTCTTTGATTGCTTCACTGCATTTTACATGATCAAAGACAAAGAGTTTGAAAAACTGAAGGGTCAGCTGTCTAATCAAGTAGTCAGTAGGACAGGAGCACCACAGGAGAGGGTACTTTCACAATTTCTTTTTACTCTTGTACTGGAAGTCAGAGGTGTACAGACAGTCCTGTTACCTGCAGAAATACTCAGATTACTCTTCAGTCATTGGCTGGATCAAAGATGGACAAGAAGCTGAATTTGAGCTGATGAACCACTTTATCTGATCCTGAATATCAACTAAACAAGGGAGATAATTGTAGATTTCCAAGGAAAAAAAGGAGAAAAAGTGGAGGTGGTGTTGGAGTATAAACACCTTTGTGTTCACCTGGACAACACACCCTTTGAAGATGCAACTGTGAAGCTGTCCACAAGAACAGACAGAACAAAGGAAGCTTAGGTCCTTCAGCATTACCAGTAAAATGCTGCATATCATCAACAAGTCTGTTGTGGAGAGTTCAATCTCTTCTTCCTCTTCAAAGCTTTTTTTGTGAAAGAACACCGTCTGGTAAAGCATCTGTCACACCTTGACGATTTAGACCATCGTATGCCTGATTTTACAAACATCAGGCATACGATGGTCTAAATCGTCAAATGGCATACGTTTGATAAGTTATGGATACATTATGTGTAAGTTATAAGCAGGCTGAAACACACTGGCACATGTCGACATACGGCAAGTACGAAGAGAAATTTTGAGCATGCCCATAATTTCCCGACGTTTGCCATTGTATGCTCATACGTGGGCCATATGTTATCTGATTGTTGACATAAGTTAAGTGTAAGTTACTCATAAGTCATGGTGTTTGGCTTATCCAAAGACTATTAGTAGCTTGTGCATGACTTATGTAGAATTTACCTCCAATGTATTTGGAGTGTTCCAGACGACCTCTGAACGCGTTTCTAACTTACAACCATTTAACGGCGTATTGGCAGTGTTTTGGTATGAAAGAAGATCACAGGAGGAAACCGTCAGTTCTCTTCCAGGCTTCATCCCCATCATATTGTGAGCATAAAGGTGAGTGTGATAGATCCTCCCTGCATTTACGCCCACAGCCACGACCGACATACCTCCTCGCAGACATGACGCTAAATCTGCTGCGACTGCAAGCCTTCTTTTTCTTTTTATTTATTCTTTTTTATTGGCAGGCGGTAAATAGCAACCAAGTTAATAATGCGATCAAAGACATCTTTTTATGTAAGCCGGGCGGCCTCCGGGCACATTGCTGCCCCCCTCAGGACTCTGGCTTGTGACATTTCATGGGGATTAAGCTGCCGTGCCTTATGCATAAGTTAGGCTGTCATTGGACATAAGTTCCGGACTAGTTATGAATACGCTATGTATACGCCCAAAATTGAAAGAATACATAGAAAGTTCAGTGTATGCCAACGTTTTAGGAGATTCTGGGACATTAGGCATTTGGTGACTAAATCAGCAAGGTGAGACAGGGCCCTAAGCCCTGGGAAATTAAGCCTTATTTGGAATTATTGGGGTGAACATTATACAGATTTGAAATTCTCATGAAGGCCTCTCATTTACACACAGGAGGACTACATCAGGTTCACGAGGATTATTCACACAGTTGTCAGAAGTTAAGAATGTTGAATCTGATGAACGTAAAATTAAGTATACCAAAAAATGTTGTTGTGTAAAGCCTGTTGATCCTGTGCTATTTTTATTTTCTGGGACTCAGTAAATGGCGATTCGATTCAGTATCAATTTCCTGACCCAACGATTGTTTTCGACACTCAACAATAAACCACCATGCGATTCAATTTGATTAATTGGTTAATTTTTTTTATTTTTTTTTAACCCTACAGGCTAGACAATGTTTTGAATTTGAAATAAATCAATGAATGCTGTAATATTGTTATGCATTTTATTTTAGAAACAACCTCAAATAACAGAAGTAGCAAAGTTGTACTCCGCTTAGGCCTATAAAAACCTCATTCTCTGAGAAATAATAATGCCTCTGTGTTTACATGAGTGTGACTGCAAGCAGAAAGAGGGTATTGGCTAAAGGAAGCGAGGTAGGAGAGCAAAATAGGTTTAGCGCCAGCTCAGCACTGGAGTCAGAACTATGTCCAGGAGCAAATGGATAAAAATAAACATGAATCGATACTCTTGCGGACGTTTCGATGCATTGGATCGTCGGCTGTTGCATCGATGCATTGACACAAAACGATTATTGTTTACACCTCTTGTATAACCATGATATGTAGTTTTCACACAGTGGGTTGTAGCATTTCTGAGAAGCGATGTTGTGGGTTCACAGATGGAGAGAGGATGGAGTTACCATAGCAACCACTGGATCTGTGGTTCCAAATTTTTTATTTTTTTTTTGGTGCTTCTGTCTTACTTGCTGGATTTGCTGTTTTCTTAAATTTGCAGCCTTTAAGTATTATCAGTTCCTGGACTAGTTTTCTACAGCTACAAGTTTTTGGACACTTTTTAACGCGAGGCATGAGATTTTCCTTACATTTATAGCATGAAATAAAATATTACCGTCTTCTCTCTCATCTGATGTAAGCCTCTCATTGGCTGCCTCAGACATTCCCAGCTGGGATGGGAGGTTTTAAGGCTGAATAATGTTGGCATGTAGTTCTTATTGAATTCGGAAGAAATTCTTTTAGTTTTACTAAACGATTTAAGCTGCTCTTGTGTAACTTTTTTACTGCAAACAGCAGAAGGAAGGCTACTCAGAGGAAGCAGACTTAAATATCTTTCTGTGTTTCTGGTCTCCACCTCCTGATGCTTAACCTCAGAGTTCAGCCACAGTTCTTTTCATGGCTCTTAACTCCAGATGGAACAGCACATTTCTGCCTCTCAGATATTAAACACCCGCTCAGCCTTCTGCTGGAATTTGCATAAATTAGCTCTCCTCCTCAACTTCCTGTTTAAAACGACGTGTAGGCATCACCAATACTTTGCCTTTTTTTTTTTCTTGCATCTCACTCTGATTATGGTTTCTCTCATAGATGAATAAAAAAATGTAAATATGTTTTATGTAAATGTCAGAAGTGGGTGTTGAGGGGGAAAAACCTAAGTTTTTTTTGTTTTAAGGAAGTGTGCCTGCTGCCAGTTGTATTAATCTCCTTCTCTTCAGCAACGCAGCGTGGCAGCTCATGTTCAATCCTCCTGCTGTTTCCTCCAGCTTCCTCTGAAATTACCGTCAGTAATCTGTTTGGCACCAAATCGGATCCCAGAGGGGAGAATAAAAACAAGACGCAGGTTCAGAGATAGTACATATTTTAATTAGCTGTTTGGCATTGATAAGATTTAGACCTTACCATTTTTTTCCTTAAGCTAGCAGTTAAATAAAAAAACATCTGTATTTAATATTTAACTTAAATAGAGGGAAAGAAGGAGTTATTAAAATATTTCATGCACAACACAGTATGACCTTAAATTTGGGGGTTTGTTGCTGTGCTGTAAACACAGAAACCAAACCGCCGCGTTCTAAAAGTTGCCCATTGAGCAACTAAATGTTTGGAAGGCTTTAGCTTTACACCTTTAGCAGTTTTTAGTGTCAGAGTTCAGGTCCAGGAGGGTCACTGAGACATCCGTCTCAGCTCACTGTGGGTGTTAACATGGAGGAACACTGTTTACTCCAGGCTTCTTTTCTCCAAGGGTTAGTTTAATCTCCTTTCCAATAAGGCTGATTTTTCATTTGGTTCATGAGCCAATGTAGATGCTCCTGCATATCGTATCCTGATCCTTTTGATTCCCTTCTCAATCGTATTGTCACTCAGGAACAAAACATCAGAAATATCTGAACTCTAGAATCGGCTTTCTTCCAGTGGAGAACCATGCCGTTGAACTTGCAGGATCCTACTCCTGTTCTGGATGGTTCTTTCTTGGTGAGATCCCATCTGTGAACACTCTAGCGAAGTCTGAGCTGCTCTGGGAATAAGTCTTTGTGCTGAGGATACTGCCGTCCCACCGAGCAGAACCACAGCACACTTGGGACTTCCCTGCTAAACGTCTGGTCTACCATTGTTTCTTCATTTATGCTGCAAGAAAAAGATGCTTGGTGAGCTCCTCTAGTTCTGCTGTATATGGGGGGTTTTGTGGTTGTTGGTTCAATTCCCCTCATGCCAAACGTGTAAGAGGGTTAAATGTCTGTTTCCTGAAGTTATTTGTCCTCGTTTCCTGTCTTTGTCCTTGCTGGGGAGGTATTTCCTCTGCTTCTTCCTCTGCCTCCAGGAAGTGGTTTTATAAAGGTCCAAAACATTTCAAAGGAACTCTATTAACTCGTCTCCTGAAAATGGAGGCAGTCTGACTCTGTTGCGTGGAACAAAAGTGCGTTTGGTCCGATACAGACTCATATTTTAGTTTCTTTATAGTCTGCTTTGAAGGAGTCTCTGATCGCCAACAGACGTGAGGCCAGAAGGTGTCCGCTGACTTTACAGTGCCAAGCCGGGGACCGTCCCCTGAAACAAAAGATACACAAGGAAAAAAGTTAAACCCCTTTTCAATTTCCACTCAAAAGCTTTGGGCTCTTGAAAGCCCAGGTACCATTTCCATTCTTGTTTACCCAGGTACTTTCACTTTCTGGGGTCTTTCTTGCGTTCCTGAGAACTTTGAAAGGGTTGGGGTTGTGTTCAGTTGTGGCACTTTGTTCCGCCATAGGGGACAGTAACCCAAGGTGAGTATACAAATGGTATTTTTTAGTTTGTCATGAAATAAGTTTTAAGATGTTTTAAGTGAGAAAGAACACCTCCCAACGTTGTCTGTGTAGTCGGTTTGCAAGATTATAATCTCACTTTTATATAGGCTTTAAGAATGGCTAAATCCTGATTGGCGAAGTTAGCTGCTAGGCTAGTTAAGCAAACTGGGTAGCAACAGGAATCCTGAGAGTATGTTGTCAAACATAAACACGAAAGCAAATATAAATACTGCAAATGCCTGAATATGAAATGTAATACATTTCCCAGATAGGTTTTGACATTTTTGGTTTATGTAGGTATCAAATATAAACTTCTTCTTCACAGTTTAAAGAAGAAAATTTCAATAAAGGAATAAAGGATTTGACAAAGCTCTCTAACTTTTACCCACCTTAGACAGGCTTTTCATAAAAACCTAATTTAGTGGATTGTAATCCCTTTATATACATGTGTAAGTTTACAGATTTTCTTACAGTTTTTTATGGTTCTATGCTGACAGCGCTGCAAGAGGAGAGATTACGAGTCGGCTGCTGTCTGTTGGCTCCTCACATTCCGACTCCACTGTGTGCAGCTTTTACTTCACATACATCTTTGCCCATGATTATAAAATCAAGGTATTATTTCTTATTTATAAATATACAGTTTTGACTAAAATGTATTTCTGTTTGTGCTGTAGATATCTGCATATTATTTGGTAATAAAATAAAATGGTGTTAGTATGTCTTTAGTGGGTATTTTATATCAATCATGCTGCTATAAAGACACTCCAATTTGCAGGTTGATTGAAAAGATGTCAAAGAACTACACTGTTTAGGCTGAAGGATTTACTTATAGCTGGTGGTAAAGGAAGAACCAGTTGTACTTTCTAATCATCACCACCCACTGGACTGAAAATGTAGTGCAGAGCCAGTTAGACTTTGAGAGTAATGGGAAAACATGCTGACAAATAACCCAGGATTAGCATTATCTGGGAAATAAGAATCCTGGGGCTTTTAGTGGTTCATTTGGTTGAGTTTTAAAAAAACCCTAATTTTTTTTTTTACTGCTTGGGGAATTATACAGAAAGTCTTAAAGTTGTGGCGCTTGCCAGTTATCAGGGCTTTTAGGTAGACATGAACCGTTACCATGGGCATGTACTCAAATCTATAGATGTGCATTGATACCAAAGAACCGAATACTAGCATAATTTCCCCCCTTATAGAAATTATTGTTTTGTTCAGAAATACTTCATCCCAAAAAAGTGTCAGTAACCAAGTTTCCTCATCTGCTGTTCTTGCTCTGTTCCGTTCACATCTGACCAACGGAGCAGCTAAGTTATGTCAATGAGAACGGATCCACATCTCCAAATGTCACAATCGACCAAGCCGCTCTCCATCATTCATCATCTATTTGTGAAACAATTACAATTTTCTGTTCTCCTCCAGTACATCTGGCTTTGGTCAGAATACAAGATGAACAAGAGTTGAATCCGGGCTGTAAATGAGGAGCTTTACTCAGAGGTTTCCCCACAGAATCTCTAACATTAAATGTCTGCTGAAACTCTGAATCATCTTAGGCCTAAAGCTCCTCAAACGATGCTCCTTTAGCTGTTAATCCACAAACAGGACATGGATGGATATAACTGTTGTTACCTGGTATCTGTTCGACAGAGGTGTGTCAGTTTTGTTTTGGTGGCCCCCGTGGGTTCCAGCGAGTAGAGGCAGCAGTGGACGTTCACCCTGACTCCCTCCACCTGGACCTCAGGAAGCTCTGTCGATATGGAGGACAGGTACAGAGGCCCACAGGACGGATCTGCCTGCCAGGTTCTGTTCAGGAGAAGAATTGGATTCAGAATACTTTAACTTAAGAAAATCATGCATCACTTTCTTAAATGATAAATCTGATAAATTGGGTTAATAACCAAACAAAAGATTAGACAAACTCAAATGTTTGATATTAAAGAAAATCTAATCTACTTTTTTTTTTTTTTTTTACCCTCTTTGGTTTAAACCAGTTTACTTCCATGTTTACCAAACAAAAGTAAATTCTCCTTTTTTTTATTTTAATACATTAAAAAAAGTCTTTAGATGTAAGTCTGCACTCGTCTACAACAGTTTCAGTGTTTTCCTTTTGTAAGTCACTACTTGTTTTTGTCAGCTGATCTAAAGACCGTTTTTTTTAGACTCCTTTGTAAAAGATTAGGTTTGTCTTGTTTTTCTTTTCTATGAGATTTGCAAAACAGAGCTGTTGTGATTTTCCTTTTTTTTTTTCCTTTGGGGGTGATTAAATGTAAGCTGTAATAAAGAATGGAAACATGAAACAGCGCTCTGTGATGCTGTCCAAACTTGAACGTCATTCTTTCTCATTTGACTTTAGGCTGCGTTTAAACTTGCATCAACCCTCTGAAAGAAAAGTGCTGCTTTTATTTTACTCAAACTGACACTTTGAGGGTAGAGTGACTCCTCCGTCCTACCCGCTCTGTGGAGCTCTGTTTGCCTCATTACCTGAGCAGCAGGTTCTCCTGTGGGGGATGCGAGCCCAAATCGTGGCCCTGGCCCTGGAGGGTGTAGCGGTACACCTCCATGTCCTTGGAAAGACTCCGGATGACGGCGGCCTGACGCAGGTTTTCCTCCCACAGCTGCTGCTCCCTCAGCAGCCGGTGAAGCAGGTCCGTCTGTGGAGCGTCCACTTCTACAGAGCCTCGCCACATCCACAGTGGGCAGCCGTCGTTCATCTGAGGAGAACAGAGAGAAGACATGACGATTACTGATGAGCCAAACCAAAGTGTCAGTTGATAAAACAGGGAGAAATTTCCTACACGATAAACTGAATGGAAACAATGACACAAGCAGAGGCCTCGTTTGATAAGTAAACATTTTTTAACTACCTTTGATGGCACGACGAGAAACTGCTGAACCTGCTGAGTCATGCAACGACTGTAGTCAGAAAATTCTAAATTGTGGGTTGCTCTGGTGACATATACTGTTTCCTTGAAGCAAAGCTTTAAAGTCGTAGGAAAGCGGCTGTTCCAACCGTTGCATTTCCGAATTCTCCCAACTGGTGCCCAGCTTTACACGATTGAATAAAGTGAATGTGACTGGTCGATTATCAAGAGGACAGGATTGTTGTGGCGGAAGGTTCACAAGCAAGTTTGATTGTGGCCGATGTCTCTCAAGCATCTTGCTAACCAGTTAGCAACTTAGTGCTAGTAGGTTCCCAAGAGGAAATTACATTGAGTAGCACTAAATTACTTAGCAACGACACTTTTAAGGAACGCTATGGACAACAGAAACGTGCAAGAGGAGGAGAGTTTTGTGTCGGAGGTCGTGGATGAGTCTCCTCCGTCATACATTTTTTATTTAAAGCAGGAAAGCGGGAACAAAGTTGTTGTGAAAGAGGACGCCAGGGTGGCAGAAGCTTGGTTTGGTGTAGAAGGCTTACAGCTGTAAATGTTTGAGCCCTTGCCTCGCAACGCTGCCAGTTCTGTTAGCTCTATGCCTGCCGAAGACACAGACGTCCATCCCTGTGAACACTGGGACGGAACTAAATGGTAAAGTAAATGATTCTTATTCTTATTTCAAGCGTTGCGTATATTAGCTGCGACATATGAATCAAGATGCTATGACCGAAAAAATTTGATTGCCAGATGACCAATGATATATGATTGGCCGAATTTAGGTGTACAGGCTGACGTATAACTAACTGGCCTACATAAGATAATGAACAAAAAAAAAAACAGATTTTAAGACATTTTACCATGATCTGAAAGCTTGTTTAAAACCCCTTATGAAGGATATCTGCATTATTTAACTGTGCTAGATTAAATGTTTTAAAAGATGTTGAAAAATAAATAAACTTCAATCTTTATAACCTGAATTAGAGACACCATCTCACTCCATCTGCTCACCTTTTTGAAGGCCAGCTCCACGTTCTCCAGAGCTGGGTGCTTCTCCCATCCTCCGCTCTTTTCTCCAGAGTCGCTCAGCAGCTGCTGGGTAATCTGGTGCAACCTGCTTCTGCTTTCCTCCAGGTCCTCTACACCTCCTGCAGGGGGGTCCTCTAATAAACTCTGCCCAGGCCAAAACTCTGGAAGCTATAGAGAAAATCCAGTTTATTTAGGAACATCTCTGCTCTAAATATCTGTTTTATTTTATATATTTTTTTTATTAAGGCAGTTTTGGAATACCTTGAAAAGTCTCTGGGCCTCTGCGATCATAATCGACAGCCCCTGAGTAGCAGCAAGGTTCTCACTGAGGTCCCGCTGGTCTGGACGACCCAGACTGTACTTCCTGTGACCCGATCTACAGAAACAACACAGACCTTCAGTTTTACAGCCACCAGACTTTAAAGATTCTCCACACTGATTTTTGTCATCTATGACTTTCCTTATTTCTTATCATTAATGATCAAGATGCCATGTTTCTAAATCACCCACTGGGCAGATTTATTGCAAGCATGGTATTTTTTCCTATGTGTTTTACTTTGAGAAACATGATCTACAGCAAACAAAAATGGGATTGAAACAGGTGTTGTTTGAAAGAGAAATGTGCTGAAACTAAAACAAATAGAAGAAAAAAGAAGGAAGAAACACAGAAGAGCTGGTCAGTTTTTGAAATCCGTGCTTCTAAAGGTAAACTCCAAGATGACGTGAAGCCCAGAGATCAAATAGAGGAAGAGGTGGAGCTGGAAAATCAGAGGAAAGGTCCAAAGTTGGGAAAAGGAGGTGAATAAAAGGAAGTCAGATACTAGGAGAAGGATGGAGGCGGGTGGGACGAGAAATCCTGTCTGTTACACTTTTTCTTCTGAAACAACTCTATGTATTACTTAGTCCCCAAAGAAAAAAAAAATGAATGTAAATATCAAAGAATCACTAATTTCCTTGACATTGAGATATTAACAGCTCCATATGACAATGTCTTTATGAATAAAAAGTGTTGGGTCTTTTCTGCTTCTATGCTGCACAGATTATTGCCCTACCCTCCCCCACCCGTTGCTGCAAGCTTCCAGTCAGCTGTCTATGCTATTTAAACTTTAACTCAAACCTTCAGACTCACAGACAAGTATTGTTGTAAATATATCTAATAAAAATCACATTCCCCTTCTTTATAGAGATAAAACATAATTTCAACCCAATCAAACATTTAGAGCATTTAAATGAATATATATATATAGAAATAATAAATTAGATGACTGAAAAGTTTTTTTTACTGAAGAAGTCAGTCGGTTTGTTTAATTATGATTTTCAGCTCATTAAAGCAACATTTATAGTCAGATTAAAACATCAGAACCATCAAAAAATCCATTAATACAGAAACATTGACTTAAAGAAATGTTTGATATCTGTTTAACATTAGTTATTTTCAAAGGCACTTCTAGCCTTTAATTTTTCCCTGTCGTTAGTGCTCTGGTTTTAGCTCAAAGCCGACTGGCAAATATTTTCTTTCATATCTGGGGTGAAGTTGAGGCCAGATGGAAACTCGTGGAGGTTATATAATTTTTCTGTGTGTAAATTGAGCCAACAGCTTTCTACTGGAAGCACTGAGGTCAGTGTAAGAGCTGGATCTTGTCCAGGTTTGATACTATCCGTGAGAACGGAGCCATTTGGAAGCAGGACCTGTTCTTATACAACAGAAACAGGGGGGGAGAGACTCTGGATCTGGTCTCTGTCTGAACTTAAGAACAGCTTTATAAGACTGAATGTAAAGGAACTGAAGAGTTAACTGGTTCATTAGTGATACACCACTTTCTAAATTTTTATAATTACAACTATTCATTTTGTTTTTAATATCAATAGTGACAAAGTTAGAATTATATAAATAAGCTAGAGGTAAAAGATGGATGATGGATAAAAATGAACTTCAGGTGAAACATTTTGTTGATCTGAAACAGCAGAAGAAGAACAAATGAGAGAAAAACCTCGGAGTTCTTCTGATCTAAATCCTCTTTCATTTTAGGCCAAAACTGAAGCAAACAAACTGAGATGCAGCAGCAGCAGAGATCTTATATAACGGCTGCAAGGCCTTATGTAACAGGACAATGTGGGTCAGATACAGACCCTCCATCCTCTGCTGAGTTCACTAGCCAATGTTAAACCCAGAACCAGCTCCTGTTTAAACCTGAGCTCTCTGCCCACCTGGCTGCATGCGGGTCCCTCTTTATGGTGTTGAGGTGGAACAGCGATGGAGCCAGACACACGGCGATGTTGGTTGGAGTCATCTGATTCTCGTCCACACAGGCTACCACGTCTCGCAGGAAAAACAGCAGCGTCCGTAGAGCCTCCCTGTTCTCATCAGGAAGAAGCAATATGGCTGCCTGAGCCGCGACCAGCTGCTGATCCTTCGGAAAGTCTGGAAGTGAAACACAGCAACAATTGTGGAAATTCATTTTGCTTATAAGATTTATATATTTTAAATGAGCGGCCAGTTCTCCAAAAATCCCCTAAAACTATTTTGATTTTTCAAAAAAAATCTTTATCATGGTTGGAGTTGCTGCTCAAAAACATATAGTTTTCACAAAAGTATGCAATAGTACTGCAGAAGTACATCGGTATTAGAGGAAGACTAGGAGCATTCCTATATTATGTAAGTAACTTTTTAACTTTCTTAAAATATTTTCATAACTCTTGTGATTATATGTTGAATTGCAAGAAGTTGAATGACACCTCTGTCATGACCAAAGGGTCTCTGTATGGTTTTAACAGGCACTAAGTAACATTGAGGAGGGTGACAGTAACCCTGCCATATGTCACTTCCCCCTTTCCCCATTCATTATAAAGACGGAAGTCAATGCGACTAAATTTCTAAATGCGACTAAATTAAAGGTGGGTGTGATGGGTTTAAGCAGCTGTGTCCTCCAAGCACCTGATCTACCTGGACTGGTTCCTTTAAATCGTGAAAACAAGGAGGCCGGAAGAGTTTGGCTATGCATTCAAACAGGTCCAGCCTTCTCCGACTGTCACCGCCGCTCACTCAACGTACGCTCTGTCGCTAAGCAACTGTGACAGTTTAAACACAACACATGTGAAGAATGGATGCAGAACTTCTCACTACTATTCTGTGTGCTAGTTACATTTTTGTGGAGCTTCAGCAGCAGTGCTGTCATTACAGATATCAGATTAGTAGTGCCTACATTGCAGAGATACTGGAATCTGTATTTAAATGTCAGCTAAACCCATTTGCACAGGGACAGATAAAAATCTTTCAATAAACCAAACATAATCCACAGAATACCTGACTCAATAACAATTTAAAGGAGCTATTTTCATTAATTTCAGACAGAATTATTCACATACTTTAATTATATTAAACTGCACTAACAATATTCACCACTCTTCGACGCCATTTCCCCCTTTCCTTTGAGCATGGAGCAGCTGGTTTGCTTGGACTTGTGTGGCACTATTAAATAGTTCATGAGTTAATGAATCACAATATACCCAGGGCTATGTAGGACACATCAGACTTGTCCATCAAAACGCTCAAGAAAAGGCTGCATTTGTTGGCAAAACACAAAGGAATCTTCGGCTGAATATCAAATTGGCCCCTACACACTTCCCCTTAGCACCACCCCTCTGTTTTCACGTTTCAGCCGCATTAAGGGCCGTTCTAAAAGACTTAGTCGTTAGGGCGAGTGAACCTTTCAACTCTTAAACAGTGAGTCTGCATCAGTGCAGGTTCTCTTAAATTTGGCTGCGGGTGTAATGGCGAACTAGTAGCAGAGGAAATATGTGCATTCAAAGGTAAGTTCAATTGGTTTGCTACAACTTCATCACACTGACAGAAAATCACAAGTTAGGCATATGAAAAAAAACATACCGTAATGAATTCCATTAATTAGGTTTTCTTTAAAATAGTTTAATGTGACCATATACATTTGTTTCAAGAAAGGGGCAAATGTTTGATTTTATGTCCCCTTGCGCCACACAACTACAACCACGCACATGTGGCATAACTGTGTTGCCATAGCAACTGCTTTCCTTTTCCATTGGAAGGAAGGAGCCGTTCCATTCTCGTTTATACCCCCCACCTTCATTCAAGGCGCCTTCCGCAGCTGCGAGTGTGACTTCCTTAGGAATGACACTTGATAGTTAATGGTTTGTAGTTAGCGGGCGGTTTTGAATTCTGCCTTCCAATCCGAACAGGCCGCGGTAACAAAAGCGACGTAATCGGTCGACGAAACTGGCCTTTGGCAGGAGGCAGCCACCGGATCCAAACACACCAGTTGTCTTCCTTCAGGCAAAACAATACAGCTTTTTTCCACTAGGGGAAGCTACAATCACCCAAAACTGAAAATTCTATGTATACATAGTTATTTTAGGATTTGTTCACTAGTATAAAGAATGTGAGGCCGGGTAAAGATCTGTTTCCTTTAAGTATTTGGGCTTTCTATGCAGTTTCCACATGGATGTAGGCAAAAAACCGACATTATAGCAGTTTCTAACGAGACATCGAGTCATTAGACCAAGGCTAAAACCCCACGGTCCTGTGTAGACAGGCATCATATCTCGGTGATGATTTTAACTGTGACACTTAAGTTTACAGCTTAAAATCTATCGCTTCTAGATTGTTTTGATAGCTCTATAACTTAATAACCAGGTTCTCGAGAAAATATCTTATCCAAAATACTCAAAGAGCGAGTTAACATGATTCTGCTCACATTGGAAAATGTGGAGGAAAGTCCCGCATAGTTTACTGGTGAAGATGGGTTCAGGTAGGTCTCTGAAGTATTGCTTCACCATGTCAGCCACGTCGAAGGCCGACTGACCCTCGTATGAAAATCCCTCCGGGTCAGACTCCACCGTCTCACGCAGGTACTGGATCCGAGACTTCAAGCCCGGTTTCCGGAAAAGACCCAACTGAGAGAGAAAGGAAGGACACATGGGAAATGCAACAGAGTTTTTCCTGTTTGTTCTATTCGTCTGCTTGAACAGCAGTTTAGAGTTGTTTACCTGGTCCAAACATTCGGTCCTTAGGTAAACCAGTGCTCTGAGGATGCAGGGAGGAAGAGGTTCTCCTGTCTGCTGGACACTGACAAGCAGAGGAACCCCGAACACCTGTTGTCCTTTCACCTCTGTTGTCGTCTTTGCCTTTGTCAGAGTTTTAGGAACAGTCCTGGAAAATCCAAACATCCCTTTAGACCCTAAAATCCTGAGGGGGGTGAAGAAGGAAGCAATCCAACAATGTGTACATGTGCCTCGGGAAAAATACAGAAACTAATGGAGACTGAGAAATTCTGGAAACGTTCTGGGAATTTGTAATCTCTTTAAGTGTTAAAAAAAGCTTGACTTGGATGACTTTTTGATCCGTTTCCTTTTGAAGCAAAATCCCAAATAAACATTTTTTGATTACATAAATCCCCACTGATCCTTGAAATGTGTGTGCCGCTCTAATCAGCACTGGAGGAAAAACATGGACTTTTATCAAAGAGACTAGAATTTCTGAATGACTTCATGTTTTTGTTCTGATCCGGTCCACGTTTCTACACATAATGGCCAAAGCTTCTGACATTATTAATAAAAAACACACTGTTATGATTAGTTGAAAGAGCTGTAAAGTCCCTGGACAAGCAGAGGTAAAAGCGTTTCTCTTGCTGGTGTCAGCTCTTTCTCTGAATGCGCTACACCGGCTCTCATCAAATCCCTCTGGTTTTTCTAAAATATCCAAGAGTGGCTCTCGGCAACAAATGGGCTTTTCTGAGAAAAGTGTTTCTGAGTGTCACGCTTTGTCCCAATCAGCAGTTAATTGCTAAATTTTTAATAATTAACTTCTCTTTGAGATCATTGATTGCACTGCTGAAACGATAACACTTGAATAAATTGTTCAAGCTCTGGGTTTTCCTCCCTCCTCCTCTGCAGGGACATTAAACCAAAGCCTGCTGAAGGGACAGTTTTTACCATTTATGTTTACATTTTTCATTATAATTACCATTGGTTTTAACTGTTGCTTAATTTATGTCCAAGATTTTGAAGTGAGTCAATAACAAAAATGCAATTAACTTAATTGTCTTTAAGTAAACAAAAGGGAGGATCTTTGTTGGCTAAGTATCTTTCATGTCTTTCGGTCTCTTGTTTTCCTTCACATTAAAATTCATGAAACAGATTCAATAAACTTAAATGATGTTGAATCCATATTGCTATGTGGGATTGTATAAATGACAACTTTTATATTTTTTTTGGCAAATTACTAAAGTATCTGGGGGAGGAAATTATTTATGTTTTAAGTAAAAATGAAATGTCAGCAGTGCTGTTCCGTCACTTAGTAAATTGTTGTTGCGTTTGAAAGGAGCATTTGTAAGGAATCGATATTTCCTTTCAACATTTTGAGTTTTTAGTACCTGTCCAACCTGATTAGTTTAGTAGTCTTCTTAATAGAAAATAGAATAAATGTAAAGTTCTACTGAAGCTCCTCACTGTCTGAAAGTGGCAAAAAAAGAAAGAAAATCTAGCTTTTCCAACATTTCAAGCCTGTGCTCAGGAAAGATACAACAGATGTTAATCTAATATTTATCAAAAATAGGAAGGAAAGGGGTGTATTAGAAATATTCAGATTATTTGTCAAAACTTTTTAGATTTACCAACGATGTTCAATAAATGACCAAGAAATGATCTTATCTTGGCTTATTCCCGTTAAAACAAACAAACAGAAAAATTAATTACTGTTTTTCAAACTATGTTTACAGAGTAAATGCAATAATTTAGATTTTGGGGCAAAACATTGTTTTTTTTTCTAGAGAGTCCATTTTAAGATCTTATTCTGTGAGGCAGGTGTTTGACTGCATTGTTTTAAGCTATATTTCCACAACAAATGGTGATTTTTTTTTTTATTTTCTTTGAAGACATGATTTCTTAACAAGTCTTAAGGTCCATAAAATAAAAAAATAAAGCTTTCTAAATGCTAAAACAGAAATGAATCACACAGAGCGTTTGGCTTTTTCTTCCGTCTCCTTGCAAAAACATGTCTGATCCCCAAAACTGAAACACGAATATCGACGTTGAGTGATTTCATGAGGGGTTTCTGTTTAAATGCTTATTTTCCACATTGAGTCTTATCTTATTGAGCGTAACCCCCTGTGCAAAAAAAAATCTAATTGGTTTTCCTCTGATGCACAAAGCAAAGCAGGTCTTGTGTTTACAAAAATGGTTTGCAAAGAAAACATGTCAATTTTTTGTGGATAAATATTAATAGAAATGAATGTCTTTTTTTGTATGAGGACTTTTAGTAAAAGCTGAGTTTAGGAGGTGAAACACAAACCTCATTAAATTTACAAACTGTCATTTTAGTGTTGAATAAACCAGGAGAAGGAGGGATGTCAGCTCTTTTTGTTCTATTATAATAAACAGGAGTTTATCTCCCTAATGTTACGTCCTTTGTCCCTTTGCCGCAATTCCCCCCCCCCCATTATTTCTAATAATCTTATACCTTAAAGCTGAAGGTGACCCCGAATGAAGTTAAGAAAAATTATATCCATTAATATAGAGAAGATTTTGGATTGACAAATAGTGCAATGAAGATCTCTAGATTCAAACGACAGAAAGGTCGACGCTTGCACATTTGTCACTAAAAGGATCTGAAAGTATTATGAAAATTGAATCTTTGATGATCCAAAAAAAAATTTTATTTCCAAGGGAAGTCAGCAGTAGGTTAGAATCTGATTTTCTGCTGGAAAAGAAGCATAAATGAGGAGATTGGATTCAAATAACACTGGAAACTGTGCAAGAGTTTAAAAGCACCCCGGCTCATCGGCCTCTGCAAGACTCACTCTTAGGCTGTCAGGCTTCAACCACCCTGCTTTTCATTCATTTTGAGCCACAAGCCAGAGCAGAAAGAGTCTTTTGCATGGATTGGTGAGCGGCAACCACTGTGGCAAGTTGAGTTAAGTTTTTTTGACTTTTCTGGTATCAGTGCAAGTGCAGTCAAAACAAACTGAGACTTGTTTGACTGACAGACAGCAGCTAGCACTCCAAACATCATTCAATGTCATCGTTTCTCTACCCACATCTCATTCTGACAACATACCGGAAACCACAGGGCAGGGATTACTACAGTACTCCTATAAAACACAAAAACAGAGCTAGAAAAGCAGTAAAAACCAGTAACATGCAAATATGATGTAGATGTAGCATTATATAATTGTTGCTCTAGTTATCCAAACTCTGAACCACTATGAGAGCCTAAAAAACTTCCACTGTTTCATTGTAGCCCTTAACCCTAAAAACAAGATCTATAGATGCTCATTAAAAAACAAAAATAGCAATGATTCCTACCAATGATATATATTAGGGTATGTCCTAACCAATAATTTAAATCAATGTTCCCTACTGCTGCTAAATGTTCTGAAACAGATTATTCTTTTCAGATTATTCTATATTAATACCCATGTTGTGTGGCAGAAGAGGTGATTTCATTAAAATAAATTACTTATTGATTGCAGATATACAGGAGTTCAGGCATTTTTAGTATAGCCATCTAACTTTAGCGTGGCAGTTTTCCCTGCCAGTGGGAATCACTCCGTAGAGCTTCCGGCTTCCAAAAGCCACTAAGAGCGTTTCCCAATGTTTCCCAGCGTTTCCCAAAGAAGGGAAAGATGCGATACCTCCACTGGTCACTGCATATACAGCAAAACAGACTAAAATGGTCAAACAGACAAGGAGAAGAGAGTGTTTAAACGCAAGAATGACCAAAGACCAAAGAAGGAACAAAGCTTGTGTAAACCTGGGACCACCTCCTAGATGGCTATCTTTTCATGAATTTTCATGAACCATCAACCTGCATGCATAGTGGGAGGAAAGCTTCTCAATGGGACGTTAAGGGTGGGGCTTACACTTCGTCAAAACTGTGCAGAACAAGGTCTACACCCTTAAATAAAAGATTATAGATAACAAACTGGGGCTGTATGGTAGTGCTGGGCGTTTCAGAAAGAAGGTCCTGTTTTCTCCAGATACTCTGCCTTCCTTTCACAGTCCAAAACATAATGATTTGGTTAGTATTTCTCTTTTAATAGCCCTTTGATATGAGCATGAGTGTGTGGTCATGTTTCTCTATATGGCCAGACTGCTGACCTGTCCAGGGTTTCCTATCACCTCTCACTAACTGCATGCTGGGATATGTAGTGCTGTAATGATGAGAGTTTTTAGGAGACTGCACCAGCAGTATGAGCAAACAAAGTCAGAAGATGCTAGGAAAGCAGGAAGTGCTTCAGGTCTAACTTCAAAGTAAAAGTATCAAACGATCCTAAACTGGACCCCATAATATTCGTTTTGATTACATTACTCACATGCTGATAGGAACTGAGTCACTTCCTTTTGATGAGACATATTTTGGCATTTCAACAAAAGATAATAAAACCCAGAGCACCCTCTGAAAGCCGCTGCTAGATTCAGGTCCAGGTCCAAACTGTTCATGTCCAACTTTGTCTGAGTTCTATTCTTAAAATGCAGCTCAGTGATCAACTGCTGCTGCAGACCGACTGCTCTAATATTCTGTGTTCAGAGGTGAGATTCTGCATATCTGGGTTGTAACCAGTTTATTTTTGCTACTTTTTGCAACATCAAGAGGATATTTTCTGCCACAGGATTGCTAATATTTTCTCTTCGTCACAAACTCCAAAGATTTTTACTGTTCATTAAAAAGCCAGGAACTCAGCAGTTTCTGAAACAGATAGTGTCTGACATGTTTAAAGCATCTTGAATCTCCCTTATTCTGATGGTTGGAGTTCAGTAAGTCATCGTCATCATTCAAAGAAACCTGATTGGCTGATTTGCACTTTGTGATTGTGTGTGTGAAAAGTTAAATAGTGGGTGGAGCCTCATCAGATGGTCTGAGCTGATCAATCTCAGCTTAAGCTAAATTTTAGTAATGTGAGACAAACATCTCCAAGTTCTTTTTTTTTTTTTTTACCAGTACAAATATTCCCTGCTCCTGTTTCCTGTTCTGGATATTTTCCTCTTTGAACTGGTTTGCCATTTGTTTGACTTTTACAGATATTCTCCTCTCCCCTGAGCAGCACGGAGAATTTTAATCAGCTGCCCCCTCCACCTGCTAGGTGTGAAATAAAACATTTCTCACAGCTGCCACTTGCAAAATTTCACGAATCAGAACAGCTCCAGCTCAGGCTCATGGAAAGCAGTTTCTTCTTCTTGATGTTCTGCTTTTTTTTTTTTTTTTTCAGCCCAGGCACCTGAGTTATGAATAATGAATGACTGTCTGCCTGAAATATTTACCCTCCACCCGCCCACCTGCCCTCCTTCCAGCAGTTGTTTGCTTGAAGAAGTTTCTCCACACACCTATGGGGCTCAAAATCGTACCCCCCAACTCTTTCTACACCCTCTGCCTCTTTCTACATGCATGAACCCCCCCCCCCAGCCCTTATCACTCCTTACCAGCTCCATCCCTGCTTGCTGGACGGGTAGTATTTGTCCATCAGCGCGGTGAGTTTGAGCAGAGAAAGTTTCTGCAGCTGGAGGATCTGAGAAGCCGAGCGACTCTCCAGACCCGGACTGGAGGTCAAAGAGGCCAGGGTCTGCTCGCCGTACCAGCAGAGCTGCCGACTCACCCTGTGGGACACATGACACAGAGCAGCAGTTCAGTTACGCTGCAAAGGAAGAAGTGATGAGGTGAAACAGGATTTGTGTCAAACAGAACTGGAGGACCAGTCGATGTTGAGGCAAAAAAGAAAAAAATGGGTTCACGAAATGTTGTGGGTTCAAAGCTGCCCTGAAGAATTGTGTTTAGTACATCCATGCTCAACAAGTCAGGCAAGACTTATTGTTTTACCTTATCTGACATTTTAATTAAGTTTAAGAGAACGCATTACAGTTTCTGTAATTTTAGTGTGTTTTTAATTAAATGTTGTGCAATATTGTTTTAACGTGACACTTATTCCAACATCAGCAAGATATTTTCTGCTGCGCAACTTAATTTATGTGTGAGTGATTGAAAAAATCCATTCTGCCTATTTTCTAATTAAATGATGGTCTCTCCCGGTAAATCCTAATGAGGTGATTAGATTCTAATACATAACATTGGGAGAGTAACAAGTAGTTCATTAAAAAAGGATAAAAAAAGTTTGGAAAAGTAACCTTAAGGTTTTAAAAAGCCAACAGGAAATCGTGAAAAATGATGCAGAAGCTGTTAAAAGTAACTTCAGAGTCCCTAAAGTAGATTTGCCAGTTTCAGAAATTAACCTGTGGATTTATCTGGTTTCAACTCACCTCCTTCTGGGTTGTTGTGATCCACTGGTCTTCGACTCCTTAGTTACCTTCTCAGAGGCGTCCTCCTCCTCTGGATGCTGCACCTCCAGGTGGATGTGGCTGGGGGAGGAGGGGCAGGGAGAAGGGCCAGAGGATCCATGGGCTGGGGAATTATGTGAGGAAGAGGAGGAGCCTCTCTGACAATCATCCTCTGAAATGTTTTCAGACCAGGAGACAACAAGCTGCTGGAGGTCATTGATTCGCTCCAGAACGCTGTCAAGGGCGGAGAAAACATCTTCAGCTGCCATCAGCGGACTCACCTGTGAGCAGAGCAGGTTTGGATTACTTCTGGTGGATGTTCAGAGAGTCTTATCAGCCTTTAGAGGCTGCTCTCAGGTTCAGGCTTTGGGGAAATCAAAGGAATTTCCTGATAATGTCAGTAATATTTTATAACTACTCTCCCACCCTGTACTGCTAAATTTTGATCAAACTTCATTCCTGCTACATAATGCAGAAGAGATTGATATAAGTTGTCTGAGACGACCAGGCAGTTCATCTCAACTAAATTTGATATTTTGGACTTTATGGGAAAAGCTTCAACTCCACAGGGAGTTAAGTTTAGCCGAATCAATACCAAAGATTAAATTACTGCTGTTAGTATAGAATTTCATTTAAGAGTTTCTTAAAAATATTGAATATATTCTCACTTCACCTGGTTTGTTTCAGATCAGAATGATATGTATCTGCTGCAACAAACATTTACTTTAAGTATCTAAAAATGAGAAAGCCCACAATTTAAAATCACTCCTTAGCTTTTTAAAATTCTACTGGATGTAGATCTGTGGGTTAAAATTCAAACTTGAAAAATATTTTTCCATTTCACAAATCTATATTAAATTTCCAGATATACAATAAAAAACAGATCTAAGTATTTTTTCTGGAAGTTTTCTGTCAAATTGCCCAAGAGTACATAGAGCACTCCTCAATCTTACTTAACTTTATTGTATTTCTTCTAGTCTTCCAGTCGCAAAATTGAAGGTTTCATTTACCTGTCACATCTCTTACATGAGGAACTGCTGATTCCTAAACTTTACACATGTGCTGACCTGGAGACGCAGTCTTATAGTGTAAAATTAATTTAAAAACAACCTCCATACTGTGGACAGTGGCTGTTTTGTGTGTTTCTTGCCTCCACTACCTCGAAAAGGCAGGGATAACCATAGCAACAATGACCTATCACTTTTAGTCCTTAGTTTTACATATTTCTTTTAATCCAACATAAACATAAACATAAACTGGATAATTTCAGAATAAAATAAAGTTAGAATCAAGCAAAGTGCACATTTCATTGTTAAACATTTTAACTTTCAGTCATGCTTGATTACAGGACAGTAGCATCAAAATGTCCTCTTTAATTTTATAACTTTGAAGATAAGTTTATAATATTTGGTGAATTTGAACTTTTAAGACCTTGTTAATAAGTCAAGTCTCTGAGACCCACCTCTGATTCCTCGCTGATCCTCTCCACATCACTCCCGCCACCTTCCCCCTCAGACAGCTGGTTGTCATTGGGCATATTGTCGTAGACACTCAGCCGATGATCCAGCGCACTGATCCTCCCTGAGGAGATTGTTGGATCTTGGTCAGTTGCCTCTAGAGATGGCGTGCCACGCCTGCTGCTGTGCCGCCCCCTGTACCCGTGGAAGCTGCCGGTCCTCCAGTTGACAGAAGAGCTGTCGATGATCGGTGAGATGATGTGTTTGTGGGCAAGGGAGGTGGGGAAGGTCCCTGGTTTGTGACCGTGAGGAACCTGGAAGACCAGGCTGCTGCTGTTATTGTTGTTGACCTGATTCCTGAAGACCTAAGTGGGTCCAATAGAGTATTTAAGTGGTGGTTTAAAACTTAAAGGAAAATGTAATATTAGGCATAAACACTTAAATGAAGCGTAGTTAAGATCTGACCTCAGTTTCTGTCTGGTTCTGGTTGTTCTGGCTCATGTCGCTTTGCATCCCTACCCCACTGTTGGACCGTTTGCAGTTACTTCTGACTCGGGTGACAGGACTGGGCGTGCTGACAGTACTGCTGTTCTCTGATTGGCTTGTGCTACTGCTGCTGCTACTCATGTTATGAGAAGAGGAAGGTGATGAAGATGAGTGGCTGTTGGGCTGAACCTGCAGACTGAAGACAGTAAGGAAAGACAAGTCTTTCAGGGACGGTTCTAAATGTTTAAAAATCATATCAGTTTAAGATTTGCCTGAGAAGTAGTTTTCTCACTTTAACTGACGAAGCTGCCTGTACATCTTGTCTTTGTGTCGGACCAAAACCGGCCCACTGATGTCATGGCGGGTCCGGCTGTGGCCGCTGCCTGCCCCCCTCAGCCTCAGCTTCTCCATCTTCCTCAGCAGAGTGGTGCACTTCTTCCTGGGAGGTTTTTCTGGAAAACTCAATTCTGCCTCCAGGCTCATAGTTGAGGATCCTCCAGTGGGGGAAGGGGGTCCACTGAGAGACGTGTCCAAAGATGGGGTCCGGTTTGAGGAGGAGCAGCGAGAGGAGCTTCGGCTAGTCTCCGGTTCATCTGTGGCGACAGCTGTGATGGTGGACACCAGTTCCCTGTGACCATCATGACGTTCGCTATCTGTGCTGCTGGAGCTGTGGATGGAGCAGACATCCTGATGGTCCTCGCATGGCGATGGGCCCCGTGGCCCCGGGCTCTCCTCAGAGGAATTAATGCGTCGCCAATGTTGGGTCTGCTTGTCATAGATCCAATTTGGGCTGATGGTGCAATAGTCTTCCTCTTCCCAGTCATCTCCCTGCAGAAAGACACCCTGTTCATATTTTACATCTAGCATCCAGAAAAAACAACATTTAACTGGTTTCTCCTCTTGATGTCCAGGTTTGCTTCCAAAGCTCACCCTGCGTTTGGATCTCCAAAGCTCCAGTCTCATTTCCATGCATTTATTTAAGGTCAGCAACCGTCTGCAAGAAAAAATACATACATATAGGATTACTGGATGAGCAACACAAACTGCTCAGTTTTAATTACCATGACACTTATTTTCTTTAAGAGCAGCAGTACCCAATCTTTTTTTCTTAGAGAGCCTGCCTCCTTCTCACAGGCATAAAGCCTCATTGTCTGTTTTATCTCAAACCAGGTTGCAATATGTAGAAACCCATAAATGGATCTGCTGCACACGTGTTATTATTCAAACTCTTTACTTAACATGTACTGGGAAATCATCTGGTAATTGGAACTGCTGGTCGTTAGTTTGACAGTAATGGAGCAAGGAAGAGAAGATGAAATCTGGCAGCTCTGTTGGTGCCTCTTTAATATCCCACCTTTCTTTGGTCAATGAACGCATCATATATATGCACCAACAGACAGCAACAGTCTTGTAGATGTTACTGAGTGAAGAAATTTGCCATTGCAGTTTTCAAAATGAAGAGATGTTGCATGGAAATATTTGAAGCTGTTTTAAATAGAAAATGATTTCCATTAAGACATGTTTGTGGATCATTCAGGGTGCAAGAGAGAGCAACACTTTTGTAAGACACCAGTGGGACTTTAAGTGCAAAAAAGTTTATTTTTGCTTCTTAGAAAAGCAAAACCAACAAATAAAAATATTTAAAAGTCAAGATGATAAAACCCCGAAGTACAAACCTGCATAGCGAATCAAGAGAATCTTTATCCAGGAAGCTGTGATCCTCTTTCACCGCCTCGGTGTCGATTGGAAACCTGCCATCTGACACACATGAAACAACAAATGGTCACCTGAGGGAAAACTAAATATTATGGTTATATCAAAACACCTTTATTATGTTTACCTTTAAATAACTGTACATATTGAGGGAAGCCGGCAGCTCTCAGCCAGTCACAGGCCTCCCTGGCTTCAATCTCTGCAAACAGAGAGCAAAACAACTCTGGTTTAATTGGAGCCTCTTTACACTAAGAACACTTGCACCACGTTTGTTCATCTGACCCTTAAAAGAAGAGAGTGAAATAGGTTCAAGGAGGTAGGACTGAGATCCTCTTAACCCGACATCAAGCTTTGATCATGAGCCAACAAGAAAGACTAAATAGAAGGAGCCAGTTTGTGTTGTTGCCTCCACAATCTATCTTAAAACAAAATGTTTGTCTCCCAGAAAAAGCCAGATATATTTTGGAATAAAACAGCTGTTATATCAAGGTTATTGATTTAGTCCAGTGATGATTAAAGACAAATATCTATGCTCTTTAATTATATTTTTTTATTATCTAAAGTGGTACAAAACAAGTCCTCTTCTGAGGTAATGTCAAGAAAACACATTTTCTCTCCCTGCCTTTAAACTCATGCTCCCAATGAAGAGGACATTTTCTTCATTAGGATCAAAGTTTCTCTGTTTATATCTCCGTTTGCAATTGATATTTCATTAGGTTCAAATTAAAACTTGAAAACAGATATTGTTTTCCTCTTGCACAAAATCAATTTACCAAGTCTAAACAAAATGAAAATGGAAATTGTTCCTTTTTACGTCGACACAGCATATTTAAGCTGACTCATTGTTAGCCATTCTCTGCATGAGTTGCTTGAAAATTAAGTCAGGGGAAACACAGAAAAGGGAAGAAGCCATTTATGTGTGAGTCTTTCTGTTCTTCAGCCTAGTAAATCTACTCATTTACTAATTCTAGTCATGCTCACGGTGCTAAAATAAAAATATAAGAGGTTAAAGACCGTTTAAAACAAAGTTAAACATAGTTTCTGCTCTGAAAGCGGCCTAATGTTGCCTCTGCTTCTAACATGTCTCATTCATGACCACTTATGGGAGGAAAGCTGGAAAAAAATCTTCCAATGCAGTGAAGGAAAATTTATATAAACTGATATATGCATTTCAAAGCTTTACAAAAGGACTTAACACATAATTGTTCCAAATTGCTCAAGAAATTAGAGCTTGGACCTTGATTAACAAAATGTACAAATCAAGAGTTGGCAACAAAGCTCTGTAGGATTTACGTTTACCCATTTTCTCTGTTTAATACCATATTGCAGATTGTAGCCAACCAGCCAATAAGCAAAAATCTGGTACCGGTAATATCCTATACAAATGGCCACACACAAGCACCTATGGGTGATGGAAAAAGTCAAATTAACTGAAATACCTGGAACAAAGCTACACTCATACAGAAGGCAAAGCAAGGCAAGGCAAGGCAAATTTATTTTTATAGCACAATTCAGTACAAAGACAATGCAAAGTTCTTTACGTAATTAAAATACAGGAAGATAAAACAGAATCAAAGCAAGTAGGTAAAAAAAAATAAATAAAATAAAATAAAATAAAAAATGCAGAAACAAAAAAAGAATATTAAAAACAGTTGGATTAAAGATGCAGAAACAAAAAAAGAATATTAAAAACAGTTGGATTAAAGAAAACAACCTCAGTTTGATCAGCAAACCAACTATCTATAATAACCATAATGTAAAGCATAAGATCTAATTGATATTAAAATGATGCTCCTGCACAGGAGTCTAATTTTGATGTTGTGCTTCAAGTCATGACATATATTTTGGACATTAACAGCTAACTACTGATATTTAACATAACCATTGGGTGAGGAGGATGAAGGTTTGCCCCAGTTCTTCCTATTGGTTCACATCAGAGGCTTAGCATTGAAGGTCCCATGCTAAAACCAGGGCGAAGAGAAAGTTTAATAAAAAACGGCGCTTTGGGAAGACTGTGTTTCACAAGAGACTGGCTTATTTATGAGGATGATGCTAAGCTAATGAGCTGCTCCGCGTGCAGCAAATACGCAAAACAGAACAGACATGTTTAATTTGTCGCTGGCTGTCAATCTATGAAACTGGAGAGCATCCGTACTCCTCCCTCAGGAGGTGCTCCAGTTACATCGCAGCGGCAGGAAGCCCAGGAGCTCCCCCCTGAGGAGTTAGAGGAAGTGTCTGGGGGATGGAAGTCTGGGCATCTCTGCACAGACTGCTGCCTCTGAGCGGCTCTAGAATAAGCTAAAGACGATGAGTACTAGTACAATATTCTCTGATAATATTGTTAATCAAGCTTCTGCTTAAAATTGATTAACTAAACTGCACTTTAATAAATAGGCTCTATGTGTAGAGACTCTAGATGTTAATTGAAAGTTGATTTTTACCAATCATTTTATTGTAACTGAGACTAAGAACCTCTAAACATTTGTAGACTGAAAACATATTCAAACTAAATCCAACATAACATAAAACAACAGTTTGAACATAAATTTCAATGTGCAACGAAAGGAAAAGTGTGATAATATGAGCCGAAAGGTCATCATATAAATAGTGTATGGTTTGAATATAATTGTGAAACATCTTTTTATGATGCTCTAATAGAGAAGCATTCGTACGTCCTTCCATGGTTAGCAGGTTAGAAAATTAAACCAAGAGTTTTGGCACTCAGACAAGAGTCCATTTATCCCTGAAGGTTTGAAAGACCTATAATTATGCTGTTTAAAATTCAAATGAACTCACTTCCCTTAATAATCATGTTGGTTAACCAAGTCTTAGCCACAACAACAGAAAAGCTCGAGAGGATTGCTTTGATTTATTAGAATCTAAGCCCTGAGAAAGAAACAACGTTGAATAATAATTTTGGTCTCTGTAGGAAGAAACTCATTCCAGTGAAATAATTAACAGACAATGGATAGAAAAGGACACAAATATTCCCCGAGAACCAAGCAGGTGATGATAAGTAAGTTGCTTTTGGATTTAAGAATAAACCTAATCCACGTCTGACCCAATTACAGCATTAATTATGAGCTTGGTGACGAACACAACATTCCTAACTGGCAGAAACAACAATAGGTTTTTCTCCCCCGCCTCCAGTGTGCGGTGAAAGACTTCAGCGGCAACACTCAGAGCCCTGTCTATGCTCCTCATTTACGTAAGCGATGGTATCTACCAAGCTTCTGTTTGAGTGCGACCACAACCGGCCACAACCTCTTCCCCCTTTCAAACAACTTTGTCTCTGAGGAAGTTGTGATTCTGCCCCTCTGGGCTCAGATAAGAGATATGGCTGTGTGATAAGGAAGACTCCACCCGGCCAAAGCAGGAAACTGGACAGCCTGTGTGTGGCTACAGACAGAAACTGTGGATGCTGGGGTTACGTGCTCGATGGGGCGTTTATGCCACTCAGGGGACTGATGCTTTACAGCAAGGAAACCAAGATAGTTGAAGTAGCATGTGATGAATAAAAAAAAAAATGTTTTTTTGATTTTTCTTTGGAGATCTGTGTCTGTTTGGGTCAATTTACTCTCTTTGAAATGTGTTTTCCTTTTTGGAGTCACACTTTCCTATTTCCTCTGGTTCTCGATTACTTCTTCTGTGTACCTGTAATCGAAATAGATTATAAAAAAAGCTGTGATCGGTTAGCTGTCTCAAAATGTAGAGTCCAACTCTTTAAACCAAGAAAAAAGAACAGATAAAAAAGCAAGAAATTTGAAAGGGGGAAGAAATTCAACAGCATAAAAAAGTGATTCATTTTGACTGAAACAATGGCTGTATACAAAAACAGAAAATAGTGCAAAATTTAAAACCCACATTTTCCTTTAGTTTTCTGAATTCCCTAAGGCAAAATATGTAAAGGAAGCACTGAGTCTGTTAAACACCAACTATAGTTCTAAGAAAAACTTTTCTGCTGACTACAATCAGCTAATTCTTATCTGGATTGGTACAGAATAGCACTCTGTCTGCCAAAAAAAATCAAAAATCGAATTTCTTTTTTTTTTACTGAATGAAAAGCATATGTAGCCACCGCAAAACTATGCTGGCATAACTCAAAATATAATTTTTTCTGTATCAGTAAAGTATTTCAAATAAAGACAGAAGATAAAGAGTGATGCAAGAAGATGCAAGAAATATATTTTTTTTACAACATGACTGGCAGCGTCTGAATATTTTTGCTGGGAGACGGAGAATGAGCTTCAGCAGGTAACATGAGGACTGAGCAGAATTACTAACCTTAAGGATAGATGTTGGATCATTCTTTCATGGAAAGTTGAAAACATGGAACATGGCCTGTTTGAAAATCCTGAAGTTAAAGAGTTAAAGTCATGGTGTATTTTCTGTCCCCCCCTGATGTGGATCATGAGCAGTATGCCTACAAAGTGAACTGATGGGGATGTGGTCACACCAGCTCTCCATGCAGCCCTCAGTAATTTAAAAAGCCAGGGTTCTGCATACCGATGCAGGACTTCGCTTCAGCTTTTAATTCAAATAACTCAAGGTAGTGGAGAATCTGCAGCCCCTGGGATTAGGAGCAAAACAGTGCTGGTGGATTAAGTTTTGTTTTTAACCAACAGACCCCAGCATGTCTCGATCTTCTCCAAAGTCAAACTCAGAGCAGGTACAGCACCATGTGTGCTGTGTGCCCACTCCTACCTTTTACTCTCTATTTCCCCATGACTGCAAAGTCTACCGAGATAATTGTTTACATGTGTGAATGATAAAATTGTTGGGGGCTCAACAGCACCAGTGAAGAAGGAGTCTATGGAGAAACAAAGTTCAAAGGCTGGCACCATGGTCAGAGAGAGCCACCTCATCCTGAATATTTATTTAAGGATTTAAAGGACATTATCATTGATTTTAGGAATAAAAGGGGCAATCATTCCAGAGTTTAGCATAAATGGTGAGAGTCAGCAGTTTCAAATTCCTTTTTTTTGACTCATCTCACCTAGACAACGGGAAAAAAAGGGCACAGCTTTTTTTTTTAACTCTTATGACAGTGTGGTCTTCTAAAGGAGCTGCTCAGCCCACTAACCTACTGCTGTACGTCCATTACACAGCCAGCCGCCTTGACCATTCTTTTGGGGAAGAGTGAGGGTAAACAGGTCTTGTAACTGGTTTATATTCACTTCTCCCCTCGGGCTGTGGACAGCCCGTTAAATAACCCCTCTGAAGAAAAGGATGTGAAAAAATCGAATAAAGAAACTATTCTACCTTAGAGACCGTTTTGCTCACCATCAGTCCAACAGATGGTGAGCAAAACGGTAACAACCCGTATCCTATTATTGAACATTTCTTACCCATTGTAATCCTTTTCTCTCTGTTGTTTCTGAACTGATGTAGGGGCAGTGACTCTGACAGCATGAAAGCCTTAAACACCGCGTCCTGCCATGTATAATGTTGTGTTTTTGTGTTTTCTGCTGGATTTGATCCGACAGACTCCTGGCTGACTGGTAAGTGTGCAGGACATTCACCCAGGACTGTGAATCCTGGGCCCTCTGTTGTGTGCCTGTCCACAATAAGGCCCATCCTATACACGCGGTTCTTAAAGCACCAAATAAACTCCTCTATTGCAGTCCAATCAGTCTGTCAAGAACCACAAGGAGCTGTAATGAAATCTGTAAATCTGCAAAAATAAAAACCTTTTCTGCTTTTTTTTAAATAACCGAAATGTAAAAAAAAAAAAAAAAAAAAAAAAAAAAAAATCCCTGTCTAGACCGGCTTTTTACAGAAGGTTAATTAAAGCTTCATTGGAAGAAAAGAGGGGATAGAGAAGGTTATGCTGAATATTGACTCTCATTTTAACGAAGCGCCAAATGACCACGTCCCTCGCTGTAATTAATTACCCCGGTGAGAAACAATTAAACCCTCACCTTAAAAAAAGAAAGTGCTATAAAGAAAGTAATTACTACCAAAAAAGACCCAAACCTTTTAACACCACCTAAGATGTTCTTTTCTATAAACTTCAACCATGGCAGTCAGACAGTAAATAAAGCACGAGCATGGAGATGGTGATAAAGAGCAAAAACAGCACAGACACCTTCACAGAAAATCAAAGCATATTTTTTTAATCATCACTGCTTTTAAAACGTTCTCTTTTCTATAAATGCAATCACTGCCAAGCCTAATTACCTGGAAGTAACTTAAAAGAAAGCAGAAAACTAGAGGTTACAGATTAGTTACATGTTCAAGGTGATAATTCAGCTTAATACACTAATATCTGAAGACATTGCAAAGGACTTTTTAAATGTGCTTTTAAATAAATTTGGTAAACCATCACTTTCCTGCTACTCCAAAAACTTGGTTTAAGAAACTTTTATGTACGACCAGGAATTCGATTGCTATGAGTTTGGTTTGTTAATAAGGCGTCTTCAAGATGACGAATGGCTTAAAGTTTTATTTTTTTCCTTTGTGAGTTTGGGCCTGGACTGGTGGAACAAAAGAGAAATGAAAGCAGATTAATACAGCTTGCAGACAGTTAAATAAAATTATAAACTTTTTCACTTAAGATCATTCGGGACAAACTAACACTAGGAAGCACACTTTGAACAAATCAAAGTAAAATAAATAAATAAAGCTGATATAACATTTCTCTGAATTCCTGGACAATTTGAAAATGCATTTTTTTATCCACTTAGTTTTGTTTTCAGATCTCAACCAAAAAAAATCCCCCTTGTATTTGATTTGAATAATATTAAAATATTCTCTCTTACTTACATCAGTATTTTTGGTGTTTTTTTTTCTTCCATCTAAAAACCCACACAGGTTTTCCTTTTTTTCTCTGGATGGTTTCACCAGATTAGCTCATAATCATTCCTGAACACTGTTGCCCTCCGTTGCTAACAACACTGTCAGTCCAGTGGAAAGAAAGATGGCTCTTCTTAGTTCAGATAAACGTACCCGGTTACTCGGAAACATTTGAGGCAGGCCAAAAGTCTGTTAAGGTTTCAGAAATCAAAGCAAACTGAAATCTCATCTTTGATTCACCTGGTAATAATGTAAGTGTTTTTCTTTTTTTTTCATTTATGTGTGTGTTTAATTGTTGTTTTTCTCCCTGTGAATGAAAAATCCATTTTTTTTTCTTTCTACAGTATTTGATGTATTGTTACAGGCCCAGTATGGTCCCAGCATTTACATCACCTGAATGCTACAGCTCCCTTCATTTATTGGAAAAAGAGCAGTAAATGCTCAGTCTAAAAAAATCCAGCCTTTATAAGTTAACTTAATCAGATAGAGGAAAATCTCAAGCTTTTAAAAAAAAAAAATCAGATGATTATTTAAAAAAGTTGAGGTAGAGCCAAACGTTTGTGATGCCGTGCACTCCAGCATAGTTTCTGGCTCCTTTGACAGAGAAATAGCATCACATATTCTATACCAAACTAAAGATCAGATAAGATAGACTTTATTGATCTCACTGTGGGGAAATTCACTGTCACATTGTCAAAAATAAAGGTGCCAAAAGGAGGAAAAGGTGCATGGGGTATATACAGTATATACAGTGGGTGCACATATACATATATAACAGCTGAATTATCCTATTAAACAGGGTTATTGCACAGGGAATTGAATAGGTATTCATATAATTAGGTATTTTTATATACAAAGGTATTTTTATATATACAGTTATTGCACATGGTATTAAATATATATATATAGATATATATATAGTTATTGCAGAGGGTATTTAATATAAGCAGGTTATTGTCCAACCTCAGGAGCTATTTCGCTGCAGGTTTTAGACAGATCCCTGTTCCCAGCCACAATCAAACGAATGCCTTATTTTAAACAGCTTTGTTAAAACTTGTTGGTTTGCCCATGAGGCAATCAAACCACAACATTTATGTATGAGGAATGCATCTAAAAGAATTTGCCTTTAGTCTTAATTGAAAACAATAATTAGTGCAGCCTCTAAAGTGTTTCACTATTACATCATTGAATTAGCTGCAATGTGATTCTTAGAAAATTAATACTTTTACATTCAGAGCTCAGACTATTACATTTTATTACAAACACTAGTGGGATAAGTGGTTTTGACTTTCTTCTCAGAAAGACAACACATTCCTGCTCTCCATCATGATGAGGAGAAACAGGCCCACAGCAACATAGGTCCTTCATCGTGTACCTGAGCAATCCAAACAAGTAATGAAGACAATCCATTCTTACAGTAGCTCTTGTATTTATATAGATATAAAGGAAATAAACTGAAACACAAGGCTGTGTGTTATAGACAAAGACTAAACACGAGGAATGATTGTAATCATTATGTAGGCAATGAGAAAAACTCATTGGGGCTAAAGAGAGAGAGTTATTTATTTTTGAAGTCATTATACGCAAATTATTTTCCATAAGCACAAGTGATTTTCTGCCCTTATTGGACCTAAGCCTGGGTTGTTGTTTCTCTCAATAATTAGTTTTAATTTCATAAGCCGGAAATAAGCAGCAAACAGAACAAGTTAGACAACTAAAGTGGATACCAAGAAATATATGCTTTCACTTGGCTGTGATAAAACCTCAAACACCCAGGGACACCTCTTCACTCTGACAAAACATTTTATGGTAGGCTGGGTATTTTTCAGGATTTATTAGGCTGTACTTTCCTCTAAGATATTTCCTAGTAATGACTACTTTAAGCCATCTGTTACCCTGATAATGAACATAAAACTTTAGTTCTTCATCTTCTTAGCTGTTAAGGTGAGATAAAAATGAAAATGACCTCTGTTAGTCTGCAGTTTGACAGTATTTTTAAATGAATTATGATTAATTCAACATTGAAAATAAAGGGTGAGGAAATATTTTTACAAGACAACCTGCTGTACTCTCTTCAGGGAAACTTTATAAAGTCCAATTTTCAGCAAGCAGAGTTTACTGCAGATTGTAAATGTATTTTATTGATGTAACTTTTGAGTATATAAGTTTCTCTAAAAGCTACTAACTAGGGCCGTAACTAACGTTTATTTTGCTAATCAATTAATCTGTTGATTTTTTTCAATAAACTAATTAGTAATCTGTACCAAAAGCTGCCTAATGTTAGATTTTTTTACAGAATTTAACCAAGTAAATATATAAAACTATACATCTGGAGGAGTTCTAAATGGAGCATATTTACAAATCAGGTTTTTCATCTTAAATTCAAAAAACCAAATAATTTCTGTTCTGGGAGTTAATTTTTCAGTAAATGGCATAGCATAGATTCTATTTATTCTCCAATTAATGATTATTAGATTAGTTCATATCTATTTCAAGTTTACAAATGTTAAGTTTTAATGCAGTCATAATGTTTCATGAATGTTATGGTAATTTTAAAGCATTAATTAATTAATTATTAAATATTTATATAACACACAGCCCTAATTATTTCTGAAATCAAGAAATAAGTTTAAACTATTGTTCGCCTAATCCAGTGGGGCTAAAAATTAAACATTCAGGATTAACATTTGTATTAATTCAAATAATAATAATTTTGATAATATCCAAACAATCCTGTAATTTTTAGAGCATTTAACCAGAAAAGGCCCTTTAGACTCTAGTTGGTGAACCTGTCAGACTGCTGCTTGGGGTTTCTCAGTGTTGACAGAGGAAGGATTTGTTTGAAAGCGCTCTGCAGATGGCTAATACTTAGGACATTGAGAAGGTCTGACGAACTCCATGGATCCAAGATGGAGAACTCCTTATTTCTACAAGTTGAGAAAGTATTTTGGAGACATTTATTTTATAAACAACAGAACGTTCAGATGTGCTGCCAGATCTTTGAAATCACTCAAGTCTGGAGAAGGACCCTACCTGTCCCTCTCAGTTCGATTATGTTGACAAGGATGTTTAAAGCTACCCAGGTTTAAGCCAATCAATAACTTTAAGTTGTTTGAGCAGCAGTGCTTCATTCCTCAGTAAAGCCAGTTTTGAGTCCTTCAAAGAAGTAAAAGACCGAAGCAAAATTCTCCTGGAGTCCAACGGTCTAAATTTTTCCGTCAATTTTTATCTTGTCAATCAATCATGTGGTTGTGATGTAGAGTGAAGAAGCAGCGAAGACAAAGGTTTTTTGGTTCAAAAACTAATTGGAAGGTAGTTGTGTTTCCATCCAACTGAAATAAGAATTTTAAGAAAACATTAAAAACTTCTAAAAAAGGAAATGTGAATTTGCTGCATTTCCATTTAATTTGAAAAGAAGTAACCAAACTTTGCAAAAGTTAATGTCTTCCACACTGCGTTTTCAGGCAATCGCTGTAGTAAACAGGAAGTAGAGGCTGCAGTATCACTACCTGATCCGTCCCGGAAGCAACATCCGCACCATCAGCTCATTTGCACATGCGCAACCAGATATACATCTGGGTCGACCTCGATTTTAATTTGTGAAAAAGACCTAAATGACGTTTGTCTGTCCTTTAAAATAGTAAGCGTTCTAAATTATAATATGTGTTACAGGTTAATAATGTTTTTCCTGAGAAAATAAATGTCTTAAAATCCTTTCTGTTTTATCACTGTCTGTGCCTGATCTTTACCAGACATGGGATCCTATGCTACTCCAAGAAACTAACTTTTTCAGCTTCGTATTTAAACATAAATCCAGGCTTTTTGTGCTTTATTCTTTAATTTTGTGTTAACTGTATGGTATATAGTGCGTAATCTAAGGAAAGAGATAACAAAAAAAAAAGATAAACACGGTTTAATCATATTTTGCCGGACTACTCTAAACATGTCTGATGATGACGTCAACAAGGTGTTTAACGGAAAAAAATTTAAAACCATCAAAATATTCTCAGAAAAGTCATAAATATTTTTTTAAAGATGTGTTTTAGCATTCTTTATTGAGTTAAGGATAGAAATAAGTACTTTTAGTATCATAATTACATTATTTATGGTACTGCAAATGAGCCGATGGTACGGATAGCGCTTCTGGTACAGATCGGTTAGTGACATGCAGTCTAGCATAGAGCACAGATCAGTAATGGAGAATTTTAATGGATGTATTGCAATCGTAAAAGTTTTCTTAAGTTAACATGTCAGTAGTAATGGGGATGCTGCTTCGACTCATGTTTACGTACATAACAGGAACATCTGAGAAGATGGTGGCAGCAGAAACAGCTGATCAGTCATGTGAGTGAAGGTTTGCTACATCAGTGCTGATTCAAAAAAAGCTGTTTTGCGCATCAAGCCTTTTTTTTTTTTTTTTTTTTTTTACAAAAGCCAAAACCAACTCAAGTGAGCAAAAAACATTTATGTGTATTTAAGGGAGTTTATTCAAATTTAGTCATTTCCATCAAGCTTTTCTGATCTTCAAAACATGCATTAGAAAAAGCCGATGGAAACACATCTAGCAACACAGCAGGTCCTCATACCTGGCCTCAGACAGACGGAAATACTTCCGAAGACCTTTAACTGACTAACTTTAACGAACTGGGAGTATCTCTGGATCTGTTGGACCCAGGGATCATGGCGCAAACTCCATTGTTCAGTTTTCCACATAAAAAAAAGCGAGTCACTCTGTAAAATCGTCATCTGCTATGATGTTTTGTGCTGACACGAGGATTTGATGACATGGTTAGTGGAATTTTGACGCTTTGTTCGACAAATTCTTTGCAAGAGAGAGGAAAAAAGTCAAGCGACTAAAAGCTGGTGAACAAAGTAGACAATCTCAGCTTTCAGGCTAAGTAGAGTCCTCTAATGTAAGTCAGTATATTTATGAAGTGCTTTTTGTTAATAATTACTAGCTGCTGCAAATGGAAGACAAATGAGTGCAGCATACGAGCATTCCCAGTTAAAACACATCAGCCAAAGGCTATCCTAAACAATCAAGTTTGAAATTGCATTTTGAAAGGTTTTCACTTTTAAGAATAGTATGAGGGCTGCAGTTTCAATTCAGTTTATTTATATAGCGCCAATTCACAACACATGTCATCTCAAGGCCCTTTACAGTTCACCAGATCAAACAGTCAAATTGATTAAAAGATTTCTATCTAAGGAAAATCAGTTGATTGCATCGACTCATTGACCCGAATGCAATCCCTCACACTAAGCATCCTTGTAGTGACAGTGGAGAGGAAAAACTCCCTTTTAACAGGAAGAAACCTCTATCAGTTTCAATGGACAAGTCTCAACTGGTTTTAATAGAAAAATCTTAACCTTCAGGAGATTTTGGCCTGAAGACTAACAGCTGCACCCCGAAAAGCAAAACAACAACTAGTGATTGATGTACTGAGATGCCTAACCATGCAGTGTCCAGAAATTAAGGTCTAGAATTTAAAGTAGATACAGACTTTGACTGGAAGCTAGAAGAACAGAGAAAGTTGGACTGATACTGGTCATCTAAATAGGCCAAACAAAGGTCTGGTGGCAGAATTTTGTACCACCTGAAGTATGAAGCTAACTACTTAAAACAAGTGAAAAACAGAATTGTAATACAATCGATGTGAGAGGAAATGAAAAAAAAAGAATTACAAGAACTTTAGATGGTCTCTTTACACCTCACCTAAAATCAAGAGCTATTATTTGATGTTTCAGCAGGGTAATTGACCCAAACAGACACCCAAATGGATTTGAGAACAGATAAAACATCTGTAACAGCATTGCCCCTTAAACCCCTAACCTATTTAAATGGAATCTGTAAATTCTGCTTAGAAGAGTGAACAAATATCCAGACAAAAGAAGCTAAACAATTATCAGTGGCATCTGGTTGATGTAAACTTCTGCCTTGAATTGTATATTGCAGTAAATAAGCTGCAAAAGACCTTGAGTTGCTGTGAAAACAGCTACTAGAATGCCAACTAATCTGAAAACGATATATTTGACCCTACAAAAATGCTGTAATAAAACAGCAGTTTCTCTAAAGGGTCAAAAGTGGCTATAGTACTGAACAGTCCATTTTAAAATGCAAAAGCCCAGCAAAAAGTCGATCATTTGCTAACATGAACATTTCCATCCGCGAAGAGAAAAAAAGATGTTCCCGATGAGAAACAGCCACAATAGAACCATCAAACCATCAGAACGAAACCGACCAACAAACAGGAAACA
Source organism: Cyprinodon variegatus (assembly GCF_000732505.1). NCBI lineage: Eukaryota > Metazoa > Chordata > Actinopteri > Cyprinodontiformes > Cyprinodontidae > Cyprinodon > Cyprinodon variegatus. Next base: position 82,935 of record NW_015151156.1, on the reverse strand, counting down.
AAGAATTTTGAAATAACTTGACATTTTAGAGAAGCCCACATACATTCAGACTGAATCCTACACTCTGGTAACTCATATTTGCAGGCCTTCAAACAGTAGCGTTCCGCACATTCTTAGGTCCCATGAATCATGAACCTTTTAATGTCACAACAGTCAAATGTAACAATGTTAGTTTCATGATAAGTTTTTTAAACTCAAAGCTTCCCTGGAGCCTTAAAAGCTCAATCAGCTGCTCGTTACGGCCAATCACTTCCTTAATGAGGACCATCGAGCAGTAATTAATTGTTAATTGGCATCAATGAGGCAACATAATGAAGGATTGTATCTACCCCCCATTCATTCACATACTCACTTTTGATTAACATGTTTTTTTGAAGGATCTTTAACAGGTTTCCATGTCCGATACAAATAAAAGTTGAGGTTTAAAACAAGCTAAATCCAAGTAATGTATTCCAGAGATGCCAGAGATGAAGCAGTAAAGTCCAGTAGTGCCGATCATGTTGGGCATCATAATAATGAAATCATTGTTGAACATTTTCCCCTTTTCACTACCACTCCCCTTCCTCTGGCCTGGACTGGACCATCTGAGGACCGGAGGAGGGTTGGGAGAGGGGGGGACTTCCTAAAAATAACCAAACAGAGCGCTTCAGTGAACATGTGAGAGGTGCCTGAGGAGACTGGGAATACTTTCAAACTGAGACATGGAAATAAGTCATTGATAGGAAGGGTGGATTTGGCAGATAATATCTGTGAAATGTTGTTGCCTCTCTCGTCAAGAGGAATGAATGGACCCTAGTGAGAGTCAGGACTTGGTACAGGAATGACCTCTGGTTGGGCAGAAGCTGGAAGTTTTTATGTTTCCTCTTCAAATAAAGTGGGATGTCAAGAGTTCAAAGCAGTGTGATAAATAAAAAAGGTGTTTGAACAAAAAGAAAAGAAACAATCTAACATTCTGCATTCAGTTTAGAGATATAAAGTTCTTATGTGTGTAATTCTTCACCTAAGCTCAGACCAAGTATCACTATTATCACTCATGGCCTTTTATCTGACAAGTAAGGGTTTTAAATGGGAATACCTTCCATAAGAGAAGGAGAGCTCATCCAGTGGGATCTGCTACAATTATTTATAGGTGGAGAAGAAAAAAGTGGATGTAAACAACTAATGAGATTCTCTCACACTGCAAAATCACAGAGGGGAAAAAAAAGAGTTTAAAACCTTCCATCTCTTTCCTGATGGGAACTCCTAAATCTACAAAAAAAAACAACAACATATTTTTAAAGAGCAGAATTTCATAACATCAGACTTTTCTACCAACCTGAACAGTGGGATTTCTTGGAATAGATTCCCTTGAATGTTTTCCTCTCAAATTTTACGTTTATAATTAATGGAAACATTTGGGATCTTCAGCAGAATCCACAGCTGTTCAGGGGAATCTCTGTCTGTACTCCCGTCTTTGATAAAGGGGATGTTTGAACAGTGAGCTGTTAAATATTAAACATTCATCTAATTGACTTTTTACGAATACCAGCATCACAAAGTAAAATATATTTATATAACTCTGATGCCCCAAAATAAAGTCAACAAATGCGTCTCAGGATAACCTAACATGAAACTGACCTCAATTCTGTGTAATATGACCTCAGTTTGAGTCCGGCTGTTGTGGGAGGGCCTCAGAGGCCTGTTGGAGAACATCAGTAAACAAAGACCACTATGCGGACCATGGAAGAAAGCAGGCAGGTCAAAGAATGTGCTGTGGAAAAGTTTGGACCAAAGTGGGGTTATGAAGAAATATCTTAAGCTTCAAATATCTGACAGAGCTCTGTTTAATCCATGTTAAGAAGGCCAATAAGACAAGGTCAAACTGACAGACATGGCAAGGTCATGAGGTCATGGTGTCAAGTGCAGAGCTTATAATGTTTGGACAGACCGAAATGAATCTCATAGACTGGTTAACAGTTGGTGTACTAATGGAGCTATGGTGAGTTAGCATCCATAAATCCTTTTGATATCTAGCTTGGTGGCTAATAGTGCTAGTGAGAAACACCAATGGGTGACCTGCTGGTGCTTGTGACTACTCGCGTGGTTGATGTCGTCTGATTTGAAATGTGTAGCTTTGTCTTCGGTAGTGTGGGGGCTAACTTGTAAAAGAGTGGGTGTGCTGTCTTAAGGCTGATTCGAAACTATGTCGTCTGCGTAGGTGTCGCAGTGAACAAAAAGATGTCCCCGCCCCCTCCGCACACAATCTGCTGCACCTCTCCCAAACTGTAGGTGACCGCAGACAGTGCTGCAGACAGGAGATGTTTTGTTTTTATGACCGAAATTGTGGAAAACGACTGGTGAAGTTGGACCAGCTAGAAGCGTAAGGTGCGCAAGAAAGCTGGCACCCTTTTTCCACCTGGATCCTCGCTCTTTTTCACCCTCATTTCCCTCATAAATCAAAAATGTCTGCATCAAGCTCATTGTGACACACTGCTGTAGGAGTATAATCAGCCCTTTAGCATTTAGCAAAGGACAAGCTGACTGGTTCCAGTCTTAGCATTTAGCAAAGGACAAGCTGACTGGTTCCAGTCT
>NW_015151156.1:70757-80144 GCF_000732505.1 Cyprinodon variegatus | reverse complement strand
CTGCTGCATGTTCTCCCTGATTATGCGTGGGTTTTCTCCGGGTACACCGTCTGATGGACTGGCGACCTGTCCAGGATGTACCCTGCCTATGGCCTGTAGACAGCTGGAGATGGGCACCAGTACCCCTAAAGACCCCACTTGGGATTAAGCATGTTAGAAGATAGATGGATGGATATTTTGGAAAATGATTTTGACTTTTTATATTTTACTATTACATGTATTTGGATTTAAATTGAATAATTTTGAGGCCAATCAACACAAGTTTATGGAAGGTACATTGTCCTGGCGAAGTAAAACAAGCTAGTGGTCGCTGAGTAAAGAGGTATCCTGCTCGCAGTAGCAGACTAGTAAATTTACATAGTCCAATTACAGAAACGAGGAGGAAATATGGCACAGAAACTGATTTCAGATTTTTTTTTTGGAAAACCAACATCAGTGAAGAAGAACACTAGTACTGCAACCACGACAACGGAGAGCAGATGGAGTTAGGAGACTGTCTGCCTACCTCTGATTGCCGTGAAGTTTAATTAATAGCGCATATATTCACCTGAGAACTAATGATGCGTTACAGACCCTGGTTGCGTGCACTTAAGTGTATATGACAGTAAAGTAGTGAATCTAAATCTATTTATTTGTTTTTATTTATTGTATTTTAAATAGGCCTTTAGGCTCATAGGTCTTTTGACCAAAGAAAACAAAAAAAGGTTTTGGTTTGCAAAAGCTTTACTTGATATATGAAAATAAAAGAACAATTAATTTCAGTTCTGTTTTTGCATGTAGATCCAATTAGAATCAGTCCAGCTCAATAACTATGAAAGTTAGATACCAAAAGCTTACATTAAATTATTTAATACAAATGACAGAATCTTTTAAACCTAGTTTCTGATTTCTGAGAGCTTCTGAGAGTCAATTAAAAACATATTTAAAGGTTGTTTTTTTTTGCATCTTTTGACCACTAATCAATCCTGGAAATGTTTAAGAAACATTTGGAAGAGGATTTTTATATTTTATTTCTGACATTTTTCAGGCATTCACAGATTATTTGGAAAAGGTCAAAACGCTTGCTCGTTCTGAGGCAGTATAGCCAGTTAGAGGAGAGGTATGAGAACAGGAGTGACTGAAGACTATGCATTATTAAAAGCAATTAGAGAAAGAAGGAACTACAACAAACCTCAGAATAACTAGTCAGCTTTAATCATAGCTGAGTGACTTTTTTTTTGGCAGTGAGGAATTTTTATGCACATGAGACATGCAAATCATTGAAACTCACAAATCTGCCTAAAACAGAACTGTAATAATATGTTAACTTTTTTACAGTTATGCACTTTTTAAAATTGTTTTCAACTAGCCCCTATTTTAATGTTAAGAATCTCAACCAACACAGAAAACCAAACCTTTTAGCCTATTTTGAGTTATCTTTACGTGCAACAGTACAGCAGTTTATTGATCTGAAGCAGTTCTAATCTGGCACAGATGCATGAAAACTCCCGTTAAAGACCCTTCCCTCAGCTTTGATAATTCAGATAAAGGTTTTATAAATCCAACAGGGTTAAAGATTTCTGCTATATGTTTAGATTAACATAATCCATGTTTAAGATATTTAAGACTTTTAGTCTTACACTAGATTAAAGTAAGTGAGAAAAAGCGGTGGAATAACCCTTTAGCTGTTTCCCAAATTGAAAGCTATGATATGGAAGCCAATTTTGGGCTTCATGCACAAAGCTGCATTAGCATTTCAATTCAGAAATAATAATATTATTCCAGGGGCTCAACATTTTCTAACAACTATTTTGATATAATTCTCCTATTAGTACTTCAGAATACCCCAAAAGACCAAAGCCTAGCTGGCTACGGTTAGCTGTACACTAGGGAAGTTATGGTTGATGGGGATGGGATCTCTAAATGTATTTGATTGGATTAAAGTTGGCAGGTGGAGGAGTTCACTGAATTTTTTTTCATTCTTTTGTTTTGTGTACACAGGTTGAAGCTTGGGTCCAAGAAGTGGAAAAATGACTTAAAGCCAGTGGTGGGGGCTATAAATTCAAAATAGACATATAACAAAAATCAATCAAACCATCACACCAGTATATTATCCAGTAGATGAATGCCAACTGAAAAAAAAACTTTATAAAGAAACATAATTTCATATACATATGGTGTCACAGACCTAAAAAAATAATGTACCAATTTAATAAATGAAGAATCTCTTTTTTATATATATGGAATATATATATATATATATATATATATACAGTATATATAATATATGAAAACTATTTTTTTTGTGTTTATTTAAGAGCAAGTATGCAAATGAGCAAATATGTAGAAAAGGAGACTATATTATGTTATTTTCCATGTGAATCCCAGATTGTTCATTCTTGTTTGCATTTTCTAAAAAGTGCTTTAAATCAGTCCTACCTGTCTTTATCCAGGCTGGATCAGATCCTGATGTTTGAAAAAGGAGGCAGGAAAGCAGAATAAAGCGTCAGCCTTGCCTCATGCAGTTATCCAAGCCTTGTAGCTAAACCAGGTCCTGGAAAAACACAAAGTGTACCATCTCCATCTGTCTTTGGACTGCTGATTAATTTTGATGTCTGGCTGATAAGGTCCAAACGATTTCACTTCCAACTTCTCTTAAGTAAGGTAAGGTAAGTTTGCTTTAAGGAACTTAACTACTGTGATTCAACCTGTCAATCAGCCACACTATGAGTATCCTATCCTTTAGCATTGCACAGGAGCTTCTGTGCACTTTTAACGAGTTTATGGCCAAAGATTTTTTCACCCTAGGACGGAAATACTTCACCAATCTAAAGAAGAATGAAACAGCTTTACTCGTCATTAAAGGTTAAATATTTATCTTGCACATCTAAAAAATATATTAATATATTTTAAAATATTTGAACTTCATGATTTAATTTTTATTTTAATTTCTTAATTAAGGTCATTGGGTAGGTGGGGTGGTGCCCTCACACCCTCTATTGGCCAGCCGCCACTTCTTAAAGCATATTCCTCCATATTGGTCAACAAGTGGGTTAAGTCCATTTATTTTTCAAGCACGGATTTCTATCCAATAGAAATTTGTGTGCAGAGTGTGTGAGTAAAAGAGAATCCTGATACAATCAATATTTGGAGGAGCTTCTCATGCTTCAAAAGAAATTCTGCTGAAATCTCTGCCTTGAATAAAAATAGATGTCAAATTATCCAGAGAAAATTTGGTGACGGAGCAACATGTTTTAAGACAAACAGGATGGGGAAAGCTGCTGAAACGTCATACAACTGATAATTTGGCAGCACTTCCATAAAATGAACAAAGGACAAAATAACACAGCAAGGATCAGCCACCATCAGTGAGGCTTTGGACCAGAATACAAAAATCCTCTTGACAATTGCTTGAGATGTTGCTCTTTCCTTTTATTGGAAATAGGTTAAGAACAAATTCGGGTAAACAGTTAAATTCATACATAAACGTCCAATAAAGCAGGACATAACTACTACTCAACACAATGGCTCATATAAAACAAAAGGAGTAAATATAAATGTACACATTGAAATAACAAACGTGAAGCATTTTCTTTTATTTATGTCAGCAGCTGTTTTATTTTCTTACATTTTCTTAGGTCATATAAAACAAGGATCTCAAACTTTTGAGATTCTTGGCTCCTCATTAAAAGCATAGAATGTCTGAATTATTAGAGTTACTTTTCCCAGGCTACCATCAGCATCAAAAACAGGATATATGGGTCACTGCATCTTATGAACTTCAGACAGAAATCTTTTTGAGGGCCACAGTTGGCCCCTGGTGAAGTGTGACACATAGGCCAGATTTAAGTGGATTTTTAAACAAAAAAAAACATTTCTCTTAAACAAACCAGGTCCTAGACTTTCACACTGCAAAAAATGTCAATCTAAATAAGTCAAATTTTCATAAAATAAGTGCTTTTTTTTTACTTGAATTAAGCAAGTAAGATAGCTTATTTGCCAATTGAATAAGCCAGTTTACAATTGAAATAAGAAGAAACAACTGCATTGTCTTATTCCAAACCCATTATATCTAATTATCTTATTTAAAGTTTAAAAACACTAATTCCATTGGCAGATAGTCTTACTTATATACTCAAATTAAGGGTGAATACTCTTATTTTAAGTGATTTCTTCTTATTATAGATAGTTTTTGCAGTGCAGAACCCTTACAGAGTACAAGTCTAGTCCAGATGGTTTTAGAGCCTCCAATGGCCTGGAAGGAAAACAATAAACATGAGGTCTGAATTACATATTTTCCAGCTGGTATAATTGTTAGAAACAAGGATTGATACAGCGTAGGCTGACCTGTTGTGCAGCAGACACAAAGGCTCCGCTGTCTCCCTGCAAAAGCTACAGAAAAATGCATTTCCTCTTCCCAAGCCAGAGTCTGTCGGCCAGCAGAGGAGGAAGAATCCAACAATACTCCCAGCGGATGGGAGTCTCTGTGTGCTGCGTGTGCGCACATATGTTAGCGGGCCCTGTGTGTGTTGTGGTGTTTGTGGGCGAGGCGGCCACAGTATGAGAAGATTTGTTTACTCTCTGAAGCTTCGGCCCGCTGCACGTTCACAGCTGCTTGCATGTGTGCTGTGGGATGTGTTTGGGTTGGGGTTTGTTGTCTTTAATATGAAAGTCTAAGCCTGGGTGTGTGTATGTGTGTGTAGTCTTAATCTGGTCCGGGTATTTCCGAAGCAGCAGGACAGGAAACCCTCCTAAAATGTTCTACCCTGAATGCTGGAGACCCAAGATTGAAGAAGCAAAATGTAAATGTCATCAAGCATGAGATTCATTTGCTAAAGAATAAACAAACTGTCATTTTACTCATTGGAACGAGATATAATGGACTGTTGTTCCTTCATGTTTGGTGAGCCACAGAAAAGACATAACCAAGAACAGGGGTCAAAGGTCAGAACAAGGGATCAAACAGCAGTCACAAGTTCTGGCAAGGATCCAGCTTTAATTAGAAGTTCTACAAGAATTATATAACACATATATAATCTCAAGAACAAAACTCGTAAGTATTTATTTCATTATACACAAAGTCCTATACATCTGCTGAATAAAATATAAATATTAGAGATCAAAACTTAAAAAGCAAACATTTGTGTGAAATGAATCCCTTCTAGATGGTTTTTAGATTTACTGAGGAACATCTTTTAATCTTTAGCGGTTTCACATTGAGGTTTTAGACAGAGAAGGATGCCAAATGCTGCAACCAAAGCCGACTGTCACAATTGGTGTTAAACAGAATTTGGAGCAGAACAAGTGCTGAAAGCTTGCTAAACATCCCTCAGCATGGTGCCAGGAGCTTGGCTGACCCTTGGCAGTATCCCTGGCTTTTTGCTAGCCTGCCAGAACCAAGCAGCAGAGAAAACTTTATCCGCAGCAGAATGTCAGCAGGTAAAGTTGGAAGGCTGAGCTTCGGTTGTCCCACTGGGATTAGATGGCTGTTAAAACGAGTTGGCACATCTGCCGAATATCTATTTACTTCCTTTTAGCAATTAGGGCCAAAGTTTTAGTAGTCTGGACTCGCATGTTTGCTCTCTAACAACTAATAAAGGTGATTCACATCATTAACTTCCTTAACATCATGTTTATTTCCACAACAAAGACAACTGTGTTCCTTCCTTAATTCCAGTTTCACTAACAAATAGACGTTCACATTTGCCCCGATCTCATACTTTTCCCTCTGCTTTACTGACTGGTAATTCATCAAAAAGGAACCACAGCTGACAGAATGGTGATGTTTGGGGTCTTAGAATGGAAATGGGGATGAACTCATGGAGAAGATAACTACATGGTAAGAAGAGAGCAATCCATCAAGTAAATCCCCAAACAGCCATTTCTGCTTGTTATGTCAACAACGAGATGGAGTTGGAGAGGAATATTGTAACAAACAGCTTCTTTCATTCAGTTAACAGCCTTCGAACTTCATGTAAACCCAAGTTTCTGTAGTTTATTATTTCTTTATTTAATCCTCATTAAAAACACACAAGCTGACTCCTCCAACCTGTTATGTAGGGAGGGTTGATATAAAACATGGACATTCTACAATTTGGCACCAGGTACCACAGAAATCAAGTTAAATCAAGTGCCTTTTATCATCCCATAGATCAAAGTTATGCTGAAATCAGATAAAGATAATCTGAGTAAAAAGAAATTAATTTTCTTGTTTGGTAATTTTATTTAGTAATGGTGCTATTCCACTTTAAATAACACCGACTACCATGACCTGCTTCAATTGTAAACTTTTTTATGTCAAAAGTTTAATGAAGAGTAGCCGTACTTCTGGCCCTCTAGTATCAACACTACTGATAGCAAGAAGAAGACTACTTTCAAAAGAAGAAGAAGAGCCCCATGGTATTGAGTTCAACTGTTACTGACACTAGCAAGATGTGTAGATTATGGTCACTACAACAGACAGATGCAGGAGCTTAAAGTGGCAAAAAGAGCCATTTATGTGTAAATACCACTCTATATGCATGCTGTGTCAAGAGGACATAGGAATGCCAATAAATAAATTTATCTATTATAAATCTATTATAAAAGGTTATGATTTTACATTTTGTAATTCTGGACTAAATAAAAAAAAAAAAGAATTTTGTCTGGAATTTCAGATGGCTGAAGAATAATAAGATCTGACTAAGAATAAAATAATAATCAGATTCAGTTAGAGTGAGGAAGCTTCTTATTATTTATGGTCTGTGTGGAATATTAGCATAATTGAAGTGAACACTATCCAAACCAACCTAAAGCTCGGTAAAAAGTTGTCGACAAACTTGCATTTTCATTCCAAAACAATTCTAGTTCAAGGGTCCCTTTAAATGAACTGATTAAAGTTATATATTTGAACATTACAGAATTTTAGATTAAAACTATGATATTTACTTGAAGATAAAGATTTCGATTTTACCTTATTAAAACTGCTTTAATAAGTTGATTAACTTGCATTCACTTTTCAGGCCTTGCAGATTAATGACACATGTAGTCTGTTTTTGCAATTTGCAGAAAAATAAAACAAAAAGTAATTTCCTTAGAATTTAAAAACACGCAATAAAATATATACAGAATGTTTATAATTTTCTTAAACTATTCATCCTTTACACCAAAATCTCATAAAAGTTTTAAGAGCAAATAATTTTGTCTCATTGTTTTATTTTGAATCCAGCTCATTTAACACTGTTGCTGATGCATTATGTTATTATTCTTCAATTCTTATGTCCACATATGAACAGTGGCTTATTTATGAGACTTTAACCTGATGAGAAGTAGATTTTAAAGCACAGAGCTGCTCTACAAATATATCTTGTGTTGTTGCTCAATCAGTAATGGATCCAGGTTACAGTGTTAACAGTAAGCGTATGCTGCTTTTAGAAGATCAAACATTCCCGTCAGGAAATCCCAGTGTAACAGACATCCAATCAGTTCCATACAGTTACTTTATTTAACCTGGAACAATGGACCCAGCAACAACCTCACCTTGAGTCATGGTTGTTTCTGATTCTCCAGAACAAATAGTTCTCTTTTAAAGAGCTAAACAATGTGGGTATATGCCCAGGTGCCAACCAATTTCAATTCTTACAACAAGAGGAATGTTCAAATATCCAGTTTTATCCAGTTGATAAAATCTTTATGGGCAGAAAAGAGAGTGTTGCAACAAGCAGTGAAAGTGAAAGTGACACTTTCAAACTAAAGAATAAAGTTTTAACTGATAGGTACAGTGGGGGAAGTATAATGCTGTGTCAGCCACTTTGATGATGACCATTAAATACGGTCAGCAACACTCAAATACGTACATTTATGAACCATACTTATGACCCTATATTCAAACTCTTCCATCCTGATTCATAAATGGTGCTGAAAGTTGGTCCAACATTGAAGTAAATAATTAGAGTATAAAACGTTCAGAATGGAACATACCATGGTCAAAATCTATGTTTACACTGTGAAATGTTTGGTTTAAAGCAGACCCATGTTAAAGCTATAAAAAACATTTCCTCTAAAATCAGACACCTGCCAAATATGGGTATATCATTTTTTTGTGTTTCCATTAAGATAATAAAATGTAGTGTATCCTATTTATTTTGCTGCACAGGATGTCGAATATTTCAAACAATACTTTCTTTTTACTGTATTGTCTCTGTAAAGTGCCTGGAGATGACATATGTTATGAATTGGTGCTATATGAATTAGGGCTGCAGCTAACAATTATTTTGCAAATGATTAATCTGTAATTTTTCTTTTTTTACAATTTTTATATAAATAGAGCTCAAGATAGTCAAGATTAGTCAAGATGTATCTGATTAATTGTTTCAGCACTAATATAAATAAAATTGAATTCTGTTTTAAGCAAATGTTGAAATGTGTATTGCTCATAGGTTGTGTCCTACTCAAGCCTTTAAAAAAAAAAAAAAAATGATTCTTTTTCATTTTTTTTCAGTTACGCATCAAAAAGGAACCTTGGGCCGGGCAGCAGTGGCATTAAACTCCTGCAAAAGCTGATCTGAAAATAAATAAAGATTCCTTAAAACAAGCATATTTTCCCTGAATTTCAGGAGAGAAATAAAATGTTGGTCCTTAAAATAAGTTAATTAGATATAGGTTATTTTGAATTAGACACTGGAGGTGTTTTATTTAATTTTAGATGTAAATCAACATACTTCCCTATCATTTTCAATTAAATACCTGATAAGATCAAGGCATTATGAACTTATTTCAACAAAAATTGACTTACCTAATATTTTGCAGTGAATTTTTCTGGGTGTTTTTTGAGAGTTTAAAATTTGAGTATTGCAACAACTCAGATATAGCAACAAAGTTTCATATATTTGATTCTTTATGTATAATTTTACTCTAGGTGGAGAAGATTAATTCTGTAAAACACTGAACTTCTCTTTTTCAGAAATAATCTTTAAAGTTAACTAGCGTAAATTTTTTCCTGTCTAGGAAAATAACACACTAATAATTAAAACATAAATCTTAAAAAGCCGAAATGAATGTGAAATGTATGCCCATCATAAGTTGATGGAAACTTCAAACACGACTCACAACCTCCAATCCATTATCCAGGTCAATTAGCACCTGCATCAAATACTATGTTGGCTTCTGGCACTCAATATTGTTTATTATTGTCACTGTAGGTCTAATTATTGTTGCTTTTCAGTTTACAATCAGAAGTCTATAAAAAAGAAACACTGAATGATAAAGAGAAGCCATGTGAATAGAAAATACGCAGAACCAGGCTCAGTGTGAATGGCCATCTGCCGAAGCCAATGGGTTCAAGGAGACAGAAGCAAGAGATACAAAATATTTTGTATGAAAAATGGAATGATGCTTTACTGGTCAGAAAAGATTAAATATTTATCTTAC
>NW_015151156.1:60262-70696 GCF_000732505.1 Cyprinodon variegatus | reverse complement strand
TATATATATCTTAATCAGGGTCATTGGATGGGTGGGGCGGCACCCTGACACCCTCTATAGGCCTGTCACCACTGGGTCCCAGTATGTAAGAATTAGTTAACTTACAGTATACCGTTTACTGTATTTTCACTAAAACTCTAAATGACACAGCGGACTCAGCAGGTGGAAAAAAACATTTAACAAATGAGCCTTGAGTGCAAAAGAAGTAAAATGTGTCAGTTACTCATAAATGGAGTAGCCAGAAATTTGAATCAAGTAACAGGAACAATACTTTATCATGTTTTTACTCAAGTAAAAACAATAGGTGTTGTTAGTCCATTTTTTGTCCCTTAATTAAATCAAAACCCCCCTTCAGACATGGGCAATGTGGAGTCAACAAGTCATCTCCATGTCATGTATTTGTTCTACCCAGCCACTGAAGCAGGTGAATCCAATCTTCACCGTGAATTAACCTGTGCAGATTGGACTCACCTGGTTAATTGGCTGGGTAGAACAAATACATGACATGGAGATGACTTGTTGACTTCACATTGCCCATGTCTGCCCCCCTTGTCATGATCGCAGCCCCGATAGCTCATCTGATTACTCAATTCATTCACCTGCCCTTCCCTACCTGCTCTCTAGTTATCATTTATCTCATTCACCTGCTTCCTCTGCTATACACGCTTAAGCCCAGCTATCGGAGCCAGATCATTATTATTAGTTTTTCGTGTTTTTTTTGTGTTTAGTGAAGTCCCTGGTTCATGTCTTGACACTTGAAGGTCATTCTTCTCTGCGAGCCCTCAGGGTTTTGGCTCGGAAGGCGGGGGAGGTCAGTTTTTGTCCCCTAAGTCTGGCTCCTATGTGGAGGCAAGTTTAAAGTTTCTGCATCTATCCTGGTACCATGTCTTATCTCTGCCCCTCAAAAACTGAACCTGCCTCTCTCCATTTGAGTGTGTCTGTCTGAGCTCACTGTTGGACACATGGAACTTTGGACCTGCTTTCACCCTCTCTGGAATCCTGGATCTATCTGTTCCTGTTGGATCAGAACCCCTGGTCATGCTAGGGATTCCTGGATTCCAGAACTGTTCCTGTCCGATCTGTATCCCTGACCTGAATTGGATTCCTGCCTGCTCACTGAGGTTGCTGCATCAGGGACACTCTGGGCAGCTCCTTGCTCCTTGCAAACGGCACTACTCGGCTGGATTATGCCTTCTTCAGAGAGGATACATTGAACTGGTAAACCAGGAAAGTGACTCACACGGATAATCATCTCCAGTCAGATGATAGTGGTCACATACTTGTGTTTTCTCCCTCCAGACTGTCAGTGATTGGGTGATCCTAGAATCCCCCTTGATAAAAAGTACCATTCCGTAACAGTACAATACCTGTGACTCAATGGATTGAGGGAATCCACATACTGTATCTCCTAAGGAGCAGATAAGAACATTTGAAAGTCCCTTTGCTAAATTGATAAGGGGCATCTAGGCTTCTCTTTCTATGCTGAACATTAATGCAATTTTGCTTTCGTTTTAGGGTACTAACCGGAGATTTTCAGAGCTGATCTAAATAAAAAAAATATATAATTTTCAAATCTGTAAATAATAAAGTCAGGAGAAAAGGAGAAGACATTAAAAAAAACTGGCAAGAAAAAGTGTGGGGAAACATCAGCCCCTGTTGTTACTGCTTAGGGCTGGGATGCTGAGTGTTATTCCCAAACCTTAAATGCAGAAAAATAAAATTGGCTATAAAATGGTCCTAAAAGAGAAATTTGACTTCCAGATATATCATAAAACTTTATTTGTGGAAATTAAGTTAATCTAGAATCTAGAGATAAAAGGATCCATTCTTTTTCACACAGTATTTTAGTTTTCTTATCAGGCCATGATGGCTCTTACTGGCATTAACTCCTGTTATTCCCAGTTTAACCACATAGTGAAATCTCCCCCAGCATGATCTCATGGGTGTCCGTGGGATTTCCTCCCCCTGTTCTGGCTCCGTCTCCAGTGAAGGTGCGACTGGGTGCATTGTCTTTGTGTGTCACAACGACAGACACGCATTCCTCTGGAAATGATTTCATGAGTAGAAAATTAACATCAAATTGACATTAAAAGCCTGTATGCCAGCCTTTTTTCCCTCCACTCTCCATTTATGGAAACTCAATGGTTCTCTGGTGTGATCAAAAACCTACGTCTAAGTTGAAGAGACGCTGAGAACACCAAGTGTGGCCCAAGCAGACGCTGGAAATGTGTGTGTGTGGGGGGGGTGGCGGGGGCATATGTGAGGGCTCTATTTTTGGCTGGGGAAGAATTTAATACAAACAGAAAAGCAGCTGGGTAGCATTTACTCCAATGGGCCAGAGTTAGTGTCAGGAGACATAAAAAATGTAGGTTCTTTAAGACAGAGATGAATAAAAACATTTGGCACTAAGAGCATAAGGCTTCACCCCAGAAGAGAAGGAGAAATATTTCCTCACAGTTATGCTTTTGATTCGATAGGAATACTGTGATTTAGGTCATTGTGATCAGTCAGCACTCACTGGTTTGATTTTATAAGGTTTACAATGAAAGATATTCTAAGCATTACAATCACAGATGGGTGCAAGACATTTAAATTAACAGGTAAATTTAAATAGTTGCTGTTATAAGGGAGTTCTAGTGGTTAAATAAGTAATTTTAATGTTTTTAATGAGTAGCATTTACAGTGGATATATGACTGGGTCAGTTTTAAAATTGTATCTCCATACATGTAGCACCAGGGTCTGATTTAAGTTATAGGAGTATAAGAGTACAAAAACGAATCATGTTTCAATACATATTTTCTGTTTTAAAGCTTCAGTTTGGTATGTTTTCATTTGGGAAAAATAAATCTAAAAAGTTTTTTATTTTTTTTTTATTTTGTCAGCATTAAATAAAAGAACTTTTTCCAATCTTTGAAATAGCTTTTAATTATGAAATGAAAGAGTGAAGTATAAAAATTAGCTTGAGATTTGGCTTAATTATATTCTACAATAAATATAGTATTAATAAGGCTAAATATGTTACACAGTAATATAACCTAAAAACAGTCGTTGTGGAAATTTAGAAATGTTTAAACAAAATCGTACCCACATTTGAGAATAAAACAAGTTTAAATCCCTTTGTCAAATGTCAAAACAACTCCAAACTAGTTTTACAACTGCAACTTAATGAGGCAAAGGAGCTGTATGGAAACTTCCTTCAATGATAGGAGATTCTGCATACCTCACATCTGCAGATTTTAAAGTGATTGGCTACTACAGGTAGCCTTTAGTCAGAGCATTTGTCGTTAATACATGTGATGTTTATATTCAGTCAACAGCTTCATAATATATTGCTTTTGCCAACATAACGTTATGGTTTGGTCCTCCATTCATTTACCTTCTGTGGACAAGACACTGCAACACATCCAAAGGGTCTAGAAGTATAAATCTAGAATCAGGTTTGTCTGACAGCAAAACGGTATAGGTACCAGATCTGCTCGGGTGGTCAGATCTGCTCGGGCCCTGCTCATGCCAGTGAAGTTGGCTGAACGTTGCCAAATGACCTAAAACATCATGGTTGCCTAGACAACGATAATAACTTAACACAGCATCAGTGTGCAGATTTGGGAGCATGTGTAGTGTTAGCGTGTCTAATGACAGATGAAGTTTTTCCTGATTAATAACAAAACTGAAAAAAATTATTTTATGGTGAACAAAATAACTGCAAGACCATGGAATAAAGGGGAAGAGCTGGGTAGCGCTGGTAGCACTCCAAAATATATTTGATCCTAAATAAACAGGTGCAATACAGTTTGTGCAAGTGCAGAGCAGATCTGACCACACGAGCAGATCCGGCACCTACGTGACCAAAATGTCTCAGGTAGGTGGCCATATTGTTCCTGAGTAAAAAAAAAACAAACAAAAAAAAACTTACCGGTATGAGCAATTTCTTTTCATTTTTCCTTCTTCTCATTGGTACTGGCTTTACATTTTACATCAGCAGCATTTACCTGCCTCCCATTACATCCTTCCATCCTTCTAGAAGAACACACAAGATATTCATTTGATTGGAGGGGAGGGTAATATCCCCAACTATTTTCAGATAAAAAATTCAGACTTTGAGTAACTGACTGTGAATCCATCTAATGCTGCTAAAACTGAATCAAATGCCCCATTAGCTCCATCCGACTGTATTCACCTGTAAAGAGTGGAATCCCCCTCCTACTTGCTCCTATTTTGTCTCCATCTATGCCTGAGAAACGAAATCAGTGTCTCTTTATAGCTCCTACGACCTGCAGGTGCAGGGCAGGTTACATATAATGGGTTTCTAAGCTTGTTTGCTGGAAAGAGCTGACTCTTGCTGAAAACAACAAAGAGCTGCTCGGCTATACCATAAATTTGCTGTAAAACAAAAGGTAATGAGAGGAAAAACACTAAAGTGCTCCTGAGAGTCGAGGAAAAGGTTAGAGTAATGTAAGGGTTCTCCGTCCATTAGTTACTGCTCATATAAAACTATTTACCAGAGCATCCTGCATCTGTTACAGCTAGCTGTGCCACTAAGAATTGTGCTTAAAGTAGTTGAAATGTTTCTTTCTGTAAATTCCTCATGGCCTCCTGTGGAAATGCTGTTTTCCTCATGTTAGTGTCTTTGTCACCTCAGCGTGACTGCAGGAAGTCTCCGCCCAGGACGCTGCGATCCAGCGGATGATTCTGGACGCCCCGTTCTGAGCGCTTCAGGAAATCCCTGCGTGATTAACGGCCCTTCCAAGGGGAGGGCAGAGTTATTGTTCATCAGCTCTTGGTAATGTGACTCTCCCGTCTAAATAACAATGTGTCTGGTCACCTGTCTCTGTATCACGTTGATCTTCTTGTGTTTACTTTTAGAGTTTTTTTTTTTTTAAAGCCTACAGAGACCGGATTCAGTTTCGTTATTATTAATAGCATCAACTAAACCAATGAAACATTGTTTATGTGAACACTTGGTTTTCATGGATTCTGTTCAGCCTGCTGGCGGCACGTGTAGGATTTGTGGACTTCCTTGCTCTGACGTTTTCATATTTTGATCCTATTGTAATTTTCTGTAACTGAGCAACAAACACAAATATGAATTGCAAGAAAAAAGAAAGTTTATTAATTTAAATGGTAAATGGCCTGTACTTACATAGTGCTTTTTCAAGTCAGGAGACTTGATCAAAGCGCTTTACACTACATTCAGTCATTTACGCACTCACTCACACACTAATGGTGGCAAGGTACATTGTAGCCACAGCTGCCCTGGGGCTCACTGACAGAAGCGGGGCTGCCGTACACTGGCGCCACCAGGCCCTCTGACCACCATCAGCAGACAATGCAGGTGAAGTATCTTGCCCAAGGACACAACGACACTGAAAGTCGGAGCCGGGGCTTGAACCGTCAATCCCTCGATTTTAGGGCAAACTCCTACATCCGGTCTATTAATAAGGTCTATTAATGTTCTTAAAGTAAAACCTTTTCTGGAAACTTTGGTAGAAAATTGTTCCAGACTCGCTGAGAAGCAGGAGGCCTGGACCAGATTCAGGATTCTCTAAAGAGATCATAGCCCAATAGTCTTAAGAGAAGAAAGGAAGAAGAAACATAGAAGGTCAGAGAGTATTTGGTATGGTGAATGCCGTGTGGTCCTGTCTTAGAGAGACAAGGAAAAAAAGAAAAGATTGATCGGTGCTCAGTGGGATGGACAATTTAAATGGTGGATGGACAAACCACTAGATGTATGAATGTGCAAACAGATGGATGGATGGATGGATGAATGCATGTATACACAGACAAATACGTTAATGGACTGATGGAAAAAATGATGGTTGGGTGGCTGGATGGACGGATAAACAGGTGATTTGATGGATGGATGTGTAGACAGATGAGCCTCCATAATACTCCATTAAAGCAGCCAGTTCTCATGATTCATTATTTTTTTAGCAGAATCTTCTCCACTCAGAATCTATTAACAATCAAACCACCCCGTGTTAAAGCAGACAAATCTTTTTGTTTTCTTAAACTAATCATGCAAACTGCATGATTCGTTTAAGAACAAAGGGGAAAGAATAAACCCTTTTTCATATCCGCAGGCTCAAAGCTGTTAATATGATGTTTTCACAGCTTGGAATAGTTACAATGACATGGAGCTGAACTCCTCCTTTCCTCACATCTCCGTTGCTGAAAGCTTATTCTTCTTCTCCATTCCAGCTCCTCTGAGGAGGACCACCCGCCCTTCTCCCGAGGCCCATAAACTTCTGATGGGAACAACGAGTGATACCTCAGGAACCAGATTAAATTAGACTGCTGCTGTTTCTAGTGATTCATAATGCACTCCTGAGGTGTTAATGAGCCGTTGTATTTAAGCTGCCAATGTTTAAAATACAGTTGCTGCAGCTGCTCTGAATCTGCTGTGGTTTTGTTGAGGTTATAGGAAGGCAGGTAATAGTGGAGGGCCTCACAGTTTGGCTGTCGGCCCAGAACAGGACTTTGCTCTTGGGGTTTGTAGCACTTTCAGGTGGCATGGATATAAAGCTCTAGGATGACTCCTTCACTCTCAATCTTCCCTTTAATCTCTCTCTGATGGGTTTTACTTCCTTTGATTTTCAACCTTTCTATTTTACTCAGCATTGCTGTTGATTCTTCGGCTATCTTTAGTTGTTCCTCTTAGTGCAACCTACTGTACCACTTTGTCTCTGTGCCTTTTTCTCTTGCTGACTAGACAACACTTAAAACCTCTTTACCAGGTTTTAAGGATACCAAGACTTTAAAAACTTCACGTAATGTCAAGTCAAACGAAGTATTAGAATGATTAGAAATTTAATTTGAGTTTTTATCCAATCCGATTTGTTTTCCTCACCTGTCGCTGTGCACTGAAATCAGTTGGCTATTGGGAGCCTCAAAGGCCTCAAAATGCATGACGAATCCGGTTGTTTAAAATAAAGCAGAGCAACCTTTCACTCCTAATAAATGTAGAGCCCATATTTATGAATTAGCTTGAAGTAAACAAGATCAATTCCAAACAATATTTTTTAATGTTTTTAACAATAATAATAATAAAAAAATTCTCATACCCTCATCATAAATGGATGCTGCTGCTATACTTTGGATGTAGTAGCAACAGAAAAACGATGTACAGTATGATATAGTAAAACCCTCTGAAAGTGAACAGACTAAGATCATCTTTATCCTCACCAGCAGAAATATTTTCTGTCTGGATCACTTTTTGAAAAATAATTAAATCAACAGCCAAGACCACTAAGAAGGCAAGCAGAGGTGTCCTAAAAACATTTCCTTCAACATCTTCACACAAAATTATTTGCTGTAACATCATTGTTCTTCCTCAGAGTCTGAGCCAAATAAAAGAGTGACAATCAGACAGCAACTCCAGTCTAATTGAGTTTTAGTATTTTACCCCCGCTTCCATCCCCCATATGTGCGATATTAGTTTGGAGTGGCTTTTGAAAGCTAAATAAATTGCTCTGAGAAAACTAACTACAGATGGATAACTGCAGTTTTAGCAGTCAGTTTTAGCCAGGGTCTTTGGAATAATGTTTTTCTAAGGTACACTACAGTTGCACAGTTAAAGATCAATCAGTAAAACAAACAATGGTTATAGGGGAAATGGATAATACATTTTTTGGATTTATTACATTGGTTGCATGACTCCCTAACCTTAAACGTTGTGATGACATCTGCAGGGAGAAATGCGAGTGATACCTTCTGACCTAAAATGCTGGACAGAACTGGAGTAAGTTTTTGGCCTGTCTGAAAGCTAAGACAACCTTAATGTGGTTTTGGAACACTACAATAAAGTATGACGGGGTGGCCTAAGGAAGGAACGCTTTAGAATTCCTCTGTAAATCTCTGGTTAGTTGTTTTCTTTTGAATTTCTTCTATATAATGGATATATTTTTATAGAAACTTTGGTTTAATGAATCCAAAGCAGAGATACTAACGTGTTACGCACTGTTGACCATATTCAGCATTCTAAATGTAACATCATCGCTCATTGTTAATTTTTAATCAAATTTTTGTTTTTGACATGATTAATTTAACTGAGGTGAGCTGCAAGGATAAGTAGAACAGAACTGAATAGATCCCCCTAATCCCCACAGGAAAAATGTTTAGGTCCACCAGAGCATCAAAATTACAAAACCAATACCAAAGGATATATACCAACCTCTAAGGCATAGTATTAATTATATAAGAGATGCTTATAAGGAGAATGGCCAGCAGGAGGTGTTGTATAGTTTTAATGCAGCAAGCTTTCTGTTCTACAACAGAGAGATATGCCTGTTTCTGCGGCTGCTTCTCAGAGCTGCCAGTCTCTCACAAAGGGGGTAGGCTACTGTTGAGGATAGTTTTCATCAGACACCTCATCTTCTTCAACAAACTCACCAACAGAGTCCACTCTCCCACTAACAGACACAGTTTCTGATCAGCTTTTTATCCCTATTACAATTCCACACAGTGATGCTGCTCCCCCAAAGAAAAACACTTGTCTAGCCACAACAGACTGATAAGAATGTGCAGGAACTGACTGCATACATTAAAGGATTTTAGTTTTCTGAAAAAGAAGAGTCTTCTCAGTGCTACATTTATGTAATTAGAATAGTCCACTTTTTGTCAAGATTAAAATTCAGAAATTTGTAGGACCTAATCCCTTCAGTGTTTCTCTACATTTATTGTAACAGGCTGATGACAAGCTTCCTTCTTGCCAAAGCCCAATATCATTTATTCAGTCTTAGACGTGTTCAAAAGGAAACAATTATCCCAACTTCAAACTGTAAAAGCATCTATAAGCTCACAATGGCTGTGAAAAGACACTGACCTTCACTCTGCTAGTCTTGAATATAAACAATAAGTGCAATGTTGACCCTGTCCTCTCTAATTTAACCCCTCAGAATCAAAGGTTAGATTGTGCAGAAGGCCCTGGTAAAGTGAAATGACCATTAAACCTACACACCCATTAGTCCCATCTGAAAATGAGAGGCTTTTGTATAGCATGTACAGTATAAAACTGCTTCACTGATATCATTGAATACTAACAAAACATTGCCCTTTTAGGTAAGGTAGCTGCAGGAACGCAAAAAAGCATACAACTGTGACCAGGCAGTGGACAGACCAGAAACAAACTGACTAAAGAGATTAGGACAGGCATGAGAAGTTACAATTAGGAGCGAAAAACCCGCTATAGTGCTACTGACTAATCAGCCATTAAAAAAGGGTCAGAAAAACATCACCATCTATGGACTTAATTAGCAGCTGTTCACATCCAGCTCAGACTCTGACAAAAAATCTTTACGTTCACCAATCACCCTCTTTTTAGTTCCTTGGCACCACCCTTTCTTGGAAACTGAGTTGGTCCTTACACATATAAGGACTATATACATTGTTTGCAAGAAAGCTTAGCAGAGATATTCCTTCCCTCTACCCAGAACTTTGTGATCTAGTGGTAATTAAAAGGGCATCTAGAGCGTTTTTCACTGAAGTTAGCAGGTCAACCGTGGGATTTTCAAACATGGGTTAACCCGCCATTGGGCTCCCTTCGCATTGGCAGAAAAAGCTGGGGTTACCCTGCTGGAAAAGTTCAGGGCCTCTATCCCCCCGCCGCTGTACGTTTGATGACACCATCAAGGTAGGTAAGCATTGCTGATGTCACCAGTGCAACAGAAATCCAGAAAGTAAACAATGGAGAGCAATATGTAAAGAAGCCAATGCAAAGTAGTTGTTTTTTTAATTCTTTTGTACCTCTCACCAGGGCTGCACAATGTTTATCGAATGTAAGCAGAGATGTATCGCCTTGTTAGATCAGACGCGACTGGCGCAGTGTGTTGAGGTCCATATGTTGTGCTCAATAGTATCTCCTTAATTAGAGGGTTGAACTGGGTTTAGTGTTCCCACTGTATGCCAATCAGAGTCGAGGTGATTTTAAAAGCGTTTCTTGCTGCTTCGTTTGACCCGGGTAGATACTGTTCAATGAGCTGTTCCACCTGCCACTAAAAACTGATTGTTCCTTGGTTTAAACTTATTTTTTGGCTAGGGGTAAAACATACCTGTAGACCCCACACATTCTGGACATATATATATATATATATATATATATATATATATATATATATATATATATATATATATATATATATATATATAAATCAAATCTTCTACATGCTCCAGGGTTTTGCATGATAAGTGCAGGGGACAATTCCAGTATTTTAAAGTAACAAAGTATATTTACTTGAATGCTGTACTTAAGTACTTTTTTTGGGGGGGGGGTTCTTATAACTTTCACTCCGCTGTTGCTATTTTTCTTTCTTGAAATGCAATTTCAACATCAAAGATGGCAGCTCCTAAGACTGAATTAGGACACCACTGTTTTACAGATTTGCATGACGTTCAATAAATGTGAGAAACTCTGTGTAGATAATATTAGCATTTTATAA
>NW_015151156.1:39110-57357 GCF_000732505.1 Cyprinodon variegatus | reverse complement strand
ATTTAGAATGTTTTTAGAGCATAAACAGTAGTGTATAGGATTTCCTGAAAGCGCGCACCTGCGCGATCACGACACCACGGAAGCCGGTGTGATTGTGACATGTAACAAATTATTGTAATATTATCTCTGACTCGTCTTTCGTGTGATTAAAATGAGATCTGAGCTGCCTCCTATTCATTCTGACAGCAGCTGTCTGAACTGTGGTTTCATCCAAGATGGTCGCGTTCTAGGCACGTCGACCTACGTATATAATGTCTATGGATGGCACAGGGAGTGGGCGGAGGAGGAGCTACGTGACCAACAGAAAAAAAAAGCAGTGATCATCTGTCCAAATGGTCAGTTAACTGAGTATTAAGTCCACCATATAGTCCCCGCCGTATGTGGACACAGTAAGCTTGTATGAGCTATGAGAACAGCACATTTTAAACAGGGTGTGCACAAGGAGAAATGGGCTCATACGTGGTCTTGCACATGCTTCTTTTAAGTGGAGAGGATGGGTCTTTTATTTTATTTATTTATTTCTTTAATGGCACTCGTTTTTCTGTCAGGAGGCTGACAGGAAAGGGGGTATGAGAGAGGTGGGGAGACACGTCAGCCGCGTCGAGGACTAAGGCCTCCTTAAGGACGGGTCTTTTAAAAAATACTATTACAGTAGCTTTTAGTTTGTTGATGTGGAGCAATTCTTGGGCACTCATATTGGAAAGCTACACTATTTAGTTTAAAAAAAACATGTTAAAAGTCCCATTTATTAAACATTTTTATACTCATGTCGTCTTTTTTCGGCTTCACTGTGAGAACCCTAGCAATCAATAAGTAGATCTTATTTTTTAAAATCCCTGCCTTTAGCCTGTCTTGGTACTGGGAATATAGGAATTGTTTTTAGTTTTATTATATCTTGAGGTATATTTGTACACAACTGTGAACTTAATGTCTTATTAGTTAACTGCAAACTGAAGAAAAAAATTGATATTTTCTGCATGGTTTGATTTACAAATTAGTTTGCACAGATTTAACTTGTTTCCCAACAGATGCTCTTTGTATGGAAAGCAATGGTGTTATTTCTTTTTATTTTTTGCATTACATTTTAAACTAAAGAATAAAGAACATAGAGACATGTTTGGAAAACTAGAGAGGGATTTGTTTGGAACAGATCACTCTATTCTATCTTAAATTCCAAATTTCAAGATAAAAACATATTGGAAGTGATTACATTTGTATTCTGAGCTTCCATTGCATAAATAATTGGGGATTTTATTAGACATAGAGTAGACGTAGTTTATAAATTTGCATCTAAAACTCTATTTGAGGCCTTAATAACCCTGCAGTTTTTATATGGCCCAGTTTTCTAAAAAGTCAGCTGTTGATGGCTCTTGCAACAAAAATAAAAACAACTTTTAACACTTTGCCTGTTCATGAATCCATTTCCTGTGTGCATTATCATTTTGACAATCCCTTGTCCCTTTTTATAACCGTAAACAAAACACTTCATATCAAACTTTCAATGTTGTTTTTTGATTAAACAGGCTGGTAAACCACTTATAAAATATGAACAAAATAAAAAGTTTGTTATTGAAATTGCAGCATTGATCAGACCATCGCTATTTCTTCTTTTTATTTAAATCCTGCTTGTTTTTATAGCAATGCTTTGACCTGTAGTATTTCAAACTAACATTATACTCAAACCTGAGGAACACTGTGGGGTTAGGAGTCGTGTTTAGGGATCTGGAATGATATTGTGGGGTTTAAAACCATCAAACTTTCAGATCCTGCAAACTTAGAAGACCAGTGACATCAACTTTCTTTTGGAACTTGTTATTACTGTTCCTAAGCTTTGCAATTTCCCTGATATTTTGCATAAAGTTTGCATCCAGGTATCATATTAGGCAGAAGCAAGGGCCAAGTATCAGAAGTTGCCTCAGTTCAGACAGGAGGATTTGACAGAAAGGTCAGGCCACCTTCAGCTATTGAAAATCATTTGCTGCTAAAGATCATGACATTAAAGTTATGAGCAGAGCAGCCATAGGACAGCAACAACATGAAAAATAGAATAAGCTGTGGTGGCAAAGATGGACTGATCGAGGACACGAAACAAGAATACAAGAAACAAGAAGGAAAGACATGTGAGAGGGAATGATGGATGCATTTTGTCCAAAGAGTCATTGAAAATGCATCAATTAGTAACTGAACATGGAGGAAGGTTACTGTTGTTACAAATAATTCAATGCAACTCTGTAATTGTGTCTAACATCTAGCTGTTTGTGCATCTGTAATGATGCTGACGTTAAAAAAATTCAAAAAAGTGAAATTTCTGAAGTATTCCTGATTAACAATTCAACTGGCATCCACTACCTCAATCTGAAGGGATAGGCAGTACTGTTTTGAAAACATAAGCTGCCTTCAGTAGATTATCATTACATTTGATCATGTAAAACTAAGTTGCAGGGACGCTAACTAAATAAATAAATTGCCATCCATCCATCCATCCATCCATCCATCCATCCATCCATCCATCCATCCATCCATCCATCCATCCATCCATCCATCCATCCATCCATCTTATCCCTGCAGGGTCACGAGGGGTTCTGGTGCCGATCTACAGAGGCGGGGTACACCCTGGACAGATCGCCAGTCCACTGCAAGGCAATTCTGAAAATCTGACAAAGATTTTTATTTTGCACCATTTTTAATTCCAATACTCAACCATAACAGTAAATGTAAGTTTGTGAAATAACCTCACTGAAGAAAGTAGCAAAAAACAAAATGAATGAAAAAGACCTTGCCAAGGTATTCAGAACACTGTCTCACCTTTTCATTTCCGTATACATGTAGCTGTTCTGTGAACGATCTTAAGGTTTCATAAAGAAGTTTGATGAATAAAAAAGCATCATAAATACAGGAAAATAACTGATGACAACTATAAGAAGGATTGGTTAATAAAAGAACACACAATATTTCAAACATCTCAAAGATCCCTGTACAACACATTCTCTCAAAATGGAAACCAAGAAGAAAGAGCAGTCTACCTAAACTAGCAGATTGAGCAAGAAATGTTATGACCAGGTCCAAGGCTTAGGTAAATCTAGGGTAAATCTAAACTTTGTGGAAAAATGTTAAGCAAAAGGGCATTTTAGCAATTGCCCCAGGCCAAGAAGGGGACACAGTAAATCTGGCTTGATGACAGCAATATTTTAATTCTGGTCCCCTTCCAAAATTCTGCGAGGGGAGAAAAATTAGAACTGGATTATCTAAAATAAAATAAAAAAAACAACAAAAAACGAAGCACTGTATTGGTGACAGCATCACACCATTCTTCAGTAGAAACAGCTTTTATTTGCCAAGACCCATGTACAAAAAAATGACAATATGTCAAATATTAAACTCAGAAATTATGCTAGAAGGACAAGAAAATCACTGAAGGTTTCTATATCAGAATTAACTGAGATACTTTTGAAAGGATATTCCTAAGTTCAAATGAAAGACTTCCTTTTACTCTTTGAATTGATTTGTTTTCATTTCCATGAGCTTTTAACCTGACCTATTTTTTAATAATATGTTGATGTTCCATTCTGGAATATTCTAATTTTGAAGAGTGGGAATGGAGAAAAAAAATATTAAACTATAAAAGGTTTGCAAAGACCTAAGCTCACCAAGAAGCACTACCAAAAACTTCCCTCTGCTCTGTGAAGAGGATATTCCTCTTTCACCTGAACAGTTGGTAGAGTTTGCTGTCCTACATTTGACCATAAAATCAAATTTTAGGACAGATTGAAATGAGGCCAACATACCAACGCATGAACAGTTAGGCACAGTGGATGAAGGCTAGTGTAGATTTAACAGTTGAACAAAGTAAATTTTTAACTCTGCTGGTAAAAAAACAAACAAAAAAGCTTTAAAATATAAAACATTTTTATTATGCATGTCTTATTTGTACCCAATCAAAAATAGCGATTTAGACCTAGGCTATATCCACACTATAACTCAGTGGTAGAACATTGCCTTCAGTCACGTTCCAAAGATTTTGCCCGTTAGCCAAATGAATTTTTAAAAACTATTCTGTGGTAATACATCTCAGAAATCTGACTTATTGCAAACATTTCACACTCTTACACACGTGTTTCATCATGACTTTACATTGAGCTGAGATATTTCATTTGGCAGATTATGCTTCTAAGATTGTTGAACATGCATCGTTTAAACCCTGAATCTGTCATGACAAACTGTTTATTTAGATTCATGTTAACACATGTCATATAATGCTTTTTAAAGTTAATCTAATCCTTTTGGTTTAGAACTCAACAGGCTTTTGAAATCATCTATAAATAACTTCTAAACATATATATGGCTTTATATGGATTAAACCAATGCTGTGGCAAGGCAAGGCAAAGCAAATTTATTTGGAAAGCACAATTCAGTACAAAGACAATGCAAAGTGCTTTACATGATTAAAATATAGGAAAATAAAACAGAATCAAAGCAAGTAGGAAAAAATAAAAAATAAATAAAATAAAAAATGCAGAAACAAAAAAGAATACTAAAAACAGTTGGACTAAAGAAAATAAAAAAGTTGAACTAATGATGTTTCAGTTGAACTGTTTAACTAGAACAGTGGAAGGCAATCCTAAAGAAATGTGTTTTTAGTCTTGATTAGCAAGTCTTAGATGTATTTAGGTGCTAAGCCATTCAGGGATTTATATACTAACAGAAGTATTTTAGAGTATATTCTCTGAGATACAGGGAGCCAGTGTAAGGACTTTAGAACTGTGGTGATGTGCTCTACTTTCTTAGTCTTAGTGAGGACACGGGCAGCAGCTTTCTGGATCAGCTGTGGTCTATTTCTGGTGGTCAGTATACTGTCACCTTTGCTTCTTACTCTCAAGGTGCAACTACTACTTATGCAATTGGATTTACAATGCATATGATATTAATCTTTAATGCAATGAAGCACATGAGTAAAACATATGTGGTTTTCATTTGACAGAATACTAAATAAAACGGACATTTGGAAATAGGTATTAGCTTTCCAACAACCCGGAGGGGAAAATGGGGGTATAGCAGATAGATCAGAATTGTTTTAAAGGAAAAGTCTGGTCAGCAAGGAATAATCAATGGATCATTATCTATACCTAAAACTAATACATTTGCAGTGATTTAATGAATTTAGTGTTAATCAGTAAAAAAACACTAATTTTCATCGCCATCAGTGAGACTGGGGGCGGCCATTTTTGCCAGATATAGTAACACCTCACTCCTGACATCTTCCGGCAGTGACGTCCAATGCGGTAAGCTAAGCGCCATTCTTCCCACTTTACAAGCAAAATCAATGGGAACTCTTAGACACTTCTGCAATCAACAACAATTACTTAAGATTTCGAGAGGACTTCAACATTGAAATTCGCGAGAGCTACAGTTAAACTGACAATGCCCACGTGCATGGCAGTCGGATGTTGTAATAAATCCGGTAAAAGTGAAAAAAAAAATTAGTTATTTCACCTTCTCGAACATAAAAAGTATTTATGGATCAGTGCTTCTATGTTCCTTTTGTGTGTCTGCTTCTATCTCTTTCAAATCCTTGTCAGCCTCTGCAGAAGTTCGCCTACACTGAGCCAGGTTCTGCTGGAAGTTTTTTCTTGATTAGAGGAACTTTTTCCTCCCCACTGTTGCTGCATGCATGCTCAGTATGAAGGGTTGCTGTAGAGTCAAAAAAACATCATCAAGCAGGAGTGAATCCTGTAAAGCCCATGACTGAATTAAATTAACAGGGTTTCTTTAGACAGAAAAGCTTTGACCAATCTGCATAATTTGATTGAATTGTCTCTGTAGAGTGCCTTAAGATAATATGAGTTGTGAATTGGCTCAACTAAATGAAACTTAATTGGACTGAATTGAAAATTGAATTAAATCGCATACTTTGTTCTTGTTAAATAAAGTTTAATAAATAGATTAAAATAAAAGTACAAATATATATAGAACAACAAACCAAGTTAACTTTTCTGTTTTAGTACAGCTTGTTTTATAAAAAAAAAAAGAAAAAAAAAGGGGTGGGTGCTGATCCATCCCTGCTGCTGTATTTTCTGCAGTTCTTTAGCTGCAGAAAATACAGCAGTTTTTTGAAAAAAATAGCTTGCATCATAAGAAAATAACATCATACTTAAGATTTACACTTAGAGAACAACAAAGACCTTTTGGAGTAGCTTTAATCAAACCCTGATTGCTATCCTATGGATGATCGGTCAGGTGGAAAAGGCCAAAATGACAGCGTAGTATTGTAAGAGGATGTAGAAGGAAACCAGACATTTTCCTAAGTTAAACAGCTAAAATGCAGTAAGAAACAGTATGTTAACCATAAACAATTATGCCTCATCGTTCTTGTATTAAGCTTGGATAATCAAAAATAGGAAATGACACCATTACAAAAAATCAAATTTTCCTTTTATCAGACTGTATGAATCCTTCCAGTTTTCGTTGTATACTGGCTTTGTAAAAACAATGCAACTAAAGCAGAATATTCTTTTAGGGAGTAACAGAAATGTTTTACTGCCAGCATATAAAAAGAACAGCAGTCTGCACATTACTGTGCTCTTCTTCACCAAGCCTGAGGTTATGAGATGAGTGACATGAGTCCGGTTTTCCCTGGGGACCGTTTTCAGAGAGCACTTACAGTACACGCGTAAGAGGTCTGCTGTCACAATGAAGACTGAGATGGAGAGAAAAGACTTAGGAAAAAAAAAACAGTGACAGAAAATCTATTTCTTAATGAGGAAAGAAAAGAGAGAACTCATATTTAAGAGTGATTTTAGCATTATTCATTGATAAAACAGTTTTTATTATAATTGATATTTATTTTTAGGTGTCATGGAAGAAAGTATACAGTGTTTCCTTTTGATAGAGCCAATAAACATGTATCCTTCACTTTTAAAGGAGAGTTGTTTGTGCAGTAAGTTGTTATGATAACAATAAACCGTGGCAACTTGTCACTTTTCTTGTTCAGCAATTGGAGTGAACAACTCTGATTAGACATTGTTTGAAAGTACAAAGCCTCATGATTCTTATGATGGGAAACATTTTTGAAGAGTGCTTAAGAGTTCCTAAAAAAAAAATAATTTCACCACAAACTGCCCATTTCTTTTTTCTCTCCCTGGGAGAGCTTTTCCCCCACAGTTAAAATCCAAGTTGCTGCATTAAATCCAAAACTGATATGTCCAAAATGTTGTAAGATTTAGCAAAAAAGTCACACTGGTAAAATATACTGACACTTGAAAGCATAAATACAATAAAGTTGCTTATAAAAACACATCAAATTAATATCCAATAGCAACCTTATATGTTTTTAAAAACAAAAGTAATATTTCATCCATCTTATAGTTTAGTTAAAATATAAAATAAACCAATTTCACTTTAAAACCTTTTTCTTTTGTTTTTGCCATCACTCTGTTTTAGGTCATGGTCATGCGTTGCCATTGCGGCACACAAATGAGCAAAATATTGACATTTTTTAAACATAATCCTTATTCTTTATCCATGTATTTGTCATGCCACATGCTGAACAAAAAGATAGGACTGACTTTCACATAAGTTGCTTAGACAGGTCAGTTTAAGATACCATGCTGCTCTTAAATAGGATCTGTTAGTTCAACCACCTCATCTTCTCCTGTGACGCAAACATTGGTATTTACAACACAGAGTTTATGATACACATCCTAAAAGGACAATGCTCAGGTGAGCGAAAGGTAATTGTTGACCCTGGCTCACTATACCACATATACTCTGTTAGGTCTTTTCATGAAGGAGAAAGATTCGGTGTTTTAAATGCACTCTAGTGTCTGGTTTTTCTCCTATATACAGGAAAATAGTCTAGGTCTCAGGGATTTGGTACAGGCTGCCTTCCTTCTCGGAGGAAATTTCATGCACAAATGGCTAAATCAGGCTCCCCAGGACTCATTGTTAATATTTTTTATTCTCAAATGTTGTCATGATCTTGGCACTGATGGCTGGCTTAATTGCTGATTTCATTCACCTGTCTAACTATGTTCGGTTGCTCATTACATCTCATCTGATCCACCTGCTGCTGTCTCTATTTCAGGCGCTTGCATCCAGTCATCAGGGCCAGATTGTCGTGTTCTCTCTGGCCAGGGGTGAGAGGGTTTTTAGCATACCTTGGTGTTTCTGATTACCTGATCCTGACCTTTTCTGCCTCTCAGCCCCTGAGCCTGCCTGTTCCCATCTGAATGGTTTGCCTGAACTGTCTTAGGACTCCTGGACCTCTGAGCCTGCCTGTTCCTGTTCTGATCCGTTTGCTTCGTAAGCGTTATAAGCTCAATTTTTGGGGGTGCTGAAGCACCCCTAAATTAAATCAATCAGCATTTATGGTACGTTATCATTCATAACATATAGGTGAATCACTGTCCCCCAGGCATCGGTGGTTATATCTTTTATTTTTATATTTTTTTAAAAACAAAGCGGTGTGTGTATGACGTCATCTGCACGCCGAACTGGAGTTGTGACAGGCAGTCCGGGCCACAGGCGGCTACGCTCTACCCCTTCTATACATTCGGCTAGATAATCTGAATCGTTCAATTCCATTTGGAGAGCAAGATCATCTGTGGTAGTAGCACTAGACATCTTCCAGGCATGTGAATAAAACTAGCAGCTATAAGCGGACAGGAAGAATGAATGAATGGTAGCCGGCACCCGTGGATGATGTCATACATACAAAATAAATATAAAAAATATAAATATAGCAGATGTCTAGGGGACAGTGATTCGCCTACATGTTATGAATGCTGGCGTACCATAAAGGATACATTATGAACAGTTTAGTTTGTGCGTTCGAATCGTTGTCCATAGGAAGTCGTTACTTGGATTACAAAACCGAATATCTTTAGAACAGCTCCAAATGACACAAAACTAATATGGGTGAGTAGAACATGATGTAATAACGTAAAATCAAGGGGCCAATGTAAAAAAAAAAACGGTATGTATTTAAAGATATAGTGCAGGATGTTCTTAATCTGGGTAGATCATCAAAATATGTGGTGCTCCTAATTGTCAATTATCTGGTGATTTGTTTTTGTGCATGCGTATATGAGCACTTAAAGCACAGGTTGGGCTTCCCAAAGATGCCTTGGCTGCAAAGTTTCTACTCGACAGGTAAAGTTTGACATTCTATTTTGAGAAATCCATTTGACATCACTGCTAGTAAAGTGAGGAGAAATGGGCTTGTGCATGCTCTTGCACACCTTTAATAGGCGTTCCCTCTCGGGAGTGGGTACAAGGTTGTGCATGTGCATGTCTTGTGCAGAAATTTGAGAAAATCCTCCCCTACACCTTTAAAGAGGTTTATACGTTCAAATTACTTATTAAAAATAATCACAGGTTTATTTCTTTGTCACATTTTTAGGCAGAGAAGCAAAGTGTTAAAATATTAAACCTTAGCCAGAAATAGTCCACTGTGTTTTTGTATATTTTTTTTTAGTTTTACAGCAAGAAAAATAACTCTAAAAATCATGAGATATAAATAAAATCATCACACGTTAGTTTAATTGTAGAAAACCTTTTGCCTAAAGGCTTCAACATCTTGGACAATCTTCCTATTCAACATAAACTCATTTTTATGGCTCTGAGGAAATGTCACAACACTTTAGGTCTCAGTAGCTTCCTAATCCGACATCCTTGTAAAAAGCCTTTTGGAATCAGACCTAAAGCTTGGCGAACAGCGTGGAGGGATTTGACCCTGATGCTCTGTTTAGCCACTAATGCTTCTAGTCCCAGCTGGGAAACACTTTTACTGGTACATGGAGGGCTTCCTGATGAGTGACATGTGCTGGGGTCTGAACGTTCCCAGTGCTGCGCTGCGCTGCAGATGATCTGTGTCATCACACTCGGCTGAGTCTAAAATCTGATCAGGGCTGCTGGGACCTTTAATAACTGTCATAGAGAAAAATAATGTATCTGTGTGCATTTGAATGTTAGGACAATAAAGCATGAGAGTAAAAAATATTCCATTTATGAATATTGTACAGATAATTCCCATCAAATAATCATCAAGTTTAAAATTTGCAGTCTGATAGTATTAGAGGAATGCAGGACACATGATTTTGACCTTGACTAATTTTATTATGAAACCACATAAAGGTTAAAAGTTACTGTGGGGATGATGCAATGATTGTATGTTTTAAGACCAACACCTACAGGCTATCTTGAATATCTCCTCTTTACAAATTCAGTTATGAAGAGCAACATTTTGAGTGCACAAAGTTTATTAGAGTTTATAATGGATTTTCTGTCATACACACAGGCTGAAACAAAACACAAAAAGGCATATCATTTCCATCCATATACCTACATATTTGAATGAGACAGACTGCTATAGGAGATCCTTCCTGCCTACAGTTTTTAAAATGTACAACATCCCTATAAATGTTGCAGCACCATTTATTTCCCTTTGGGATCAATAAAGTATTTTTGGATTGAAAAGGCAAGTGTTAAAGGTTCAAGGATTGTCCAACTGCTCTGAGAATTAGTCAGTCTAAGAAACATAATCTAAGAAGTACAGTTTCCTATTTACCAAAGTTGGGAAAGCTTTTTTGTAGCTTTTCCAAATGAAGCACCTACTCTTGTTTTCTTTATTCTCCCTGATATAAAAACTATTTTAGGAGACATTCAATAGTCAGAAACTCATGAACCATCACCTTCACTTGTCATGATCTTTGCACTGATGGCTGGGAGTGGCCCATCCCTTCCACTTGCTTAGCTCTGCCCAGCACTCATTGTCTCACCAGATCCACCTGTTTCTGTTTCTTATGCATTGGTTTAGTCTGTGAAATAGGCTGTCTGTAAGGACTTTAAAGGTCCACCAGGTCTCAGTATAGAGTGACACCCTATCAACACTATATTAATGAAGTCTGGCAATGTGTCGAAATGTTTCATGACACCTCATCAACCCATCACTACCTTCAAGTATGAGTCATATTTTTCGTTTATCTCCAGTGAACAATTTTTCTTTCCATTTTCTGTGAGTGCAGAAAAAAACCACCACCCTCCTCGTTTTTATGGGCCCCTGATGTTGTTTACCTACAAGCAGAGGTGGATAATCCAGGTCCAAAAAGTACAAACTCTGCCTTGTTTTCCTTCATCCTGCTCACTTAACCAGATGATTAGCTCCTCAGGTGGTTAGTCGGCATTGTGGAGCTGGAAATGCAAACGATTGGAACTGAATTCAATACAGGCTTTCTTGACCAGGGTTATTAAACTCAGACAACTGTGCTCATGAAATAAATAATTAAACCTAAAGCTCATCATCCATTTTTCTTCATGTCCATGCAGTGCAAAGAAATCGGAAAATGAGATAACAGTTTGCTATCCATTTTCCCGTTTTGGGTCAATAAAGAAAAAAAGACGATATAAATCCATGCATTCACACACACACATAGTTAGGGGCACTTTAGAGTGATCATTTAACAAATTAATAGTCATGTTTTTGAACCGTAGGGATATCTGGAGAACCTGGAGAGAACCCATAAATGCATACAGAAAAAGATGTATCCTTTGGTTCCCTATGGCAGGAGTTATTTACAATATCAGCAAATATAACCCATTCTATAACCTAAACAGAAAAAATGGTGTGTTTACTGTAGAGTTTGTTTGAATGCCTTGTGGAGTAGAAATCTGGATTTGGCCATCTCATTTCAGACACTGGAGCACGCTCTTCCTGTCTCAGTGCTCCTCACTTTTATTTATCATTTCACTGCAAGCTCAGCCTGAAACCATCTCTCCCTCCCAGTGGCATTCCTGTTCAGTTCAAACTGTTTTTCTCTGTGCAAATGCTTTTCCCTTCTGTGTGCGTTTAGATATTTAGAGCGTGCTTCCCTTCCCATTTGTGCTGTCAGCCCTGCATTTGCTCGACCCTCAGGGGCCTTCATACTGTACAAATACTGCAGATCCAATGAAAGGAAGCAGAGCAAAACGAAAACTTCCTGAGGGATGAAATCAGAAAGTGAAAAGAAGTCCAACAAGTACAGTTATAGGAACGGAAGCTATTATAGCAACAGTTTTTCTTAAGAAGATGTAAAACCATTGCTGCCCATTCATCTGAGAGGCTTATAATTCCACTAAAATATTTAAATCCCAGAATGAAATCAATATGTGGCATTGATTAAAGTGGGACTGATTGAACAAATGAACAATAGGCGATCATAGTTTGTCCCGAAATTATTTGCGCCTTGCCTGGAGCACCTCCTTTTTCTAGGATTATAAGTTTTATTTGTATTTCAGACTTTGGTCCAACTTTGTCAGTGAGGAATGTATAATCCTGGCAAATATTACCCTGAGAATTTATTGTGTATAGTACAGTTTATTTCATTTCCAAAACCTAAAAGGAGTCTAGAGAAATATAAAAGACGGATGAAGGGCCTTTAGCCAACAAACCTCAAGACTCTCTGAATCAGTGAACAAAGTTAGAGTATCATAATTATATTTTATTCTTGTTCACTCTAGTTACATTTTTCAATGCAAAATCTCTTGGCAAAGTAATAATTTTACAGGGATTTGATTAAAAATAATCATCCACAGCCTGATTCTATAAATTATAAAAAATATAGTTTGCATTTTTAAGTTCTCATTTAGATCCTACTGTATGTTTGGTAAATACTCACCAGCCAGCCTCATTGCTTGGGATAAATTTATGTTTGTATGTGTCTGCCTATCCCCCTATCATAAAAAGCATGAACATAATATCCTAGTTTCCTTTATCATGGCTTATAAGAGAAAGGGTGTTTTTTAACTACAGGGTGAAGATTTCTGATAGTAAAATGTCTGCATCCGGCAAAATGCAAGTATTCGAGTAAGACCACATAAAACAATAAAGCCAGCTCAATAATCCGAGCTGGATCCAAATATTTTATTTTATTTTGATAATTTTAAAACTTGCAGAAAGCCTTGAAGGTTTTTAATAAAATTGAATAGCTTAAGCTGTACATTTCTTGCCTAGACTGCATGCTGCTGCTTGGATTCTACCCCTTCTCCATCTATAAGTCGGCTCCTCTGGAGCCCTTTAAGGGTGCCCAGGCCCCTGGGGGACTTTCAGCTTGATCTTCATGAATGCTTTAAGCAGCATGTGCCGATCAAGCAAAACAGTCAAACTTCATGTGAAAAACTAACTTTTTTTTTTAATTGCACAAATTCACAAATTATATGAACATTAAAGTCATCTCTTATAAATGTCGCAGCCTGCGCTTACGGCAGAGTGCAGATGATAAAGCTTGGCGTTTGGTTGTTGACCTGCTTGCAAGAAATTTTTTTTTTAGCCAAAAAGGATTTAAAAGGACTGAACTATATAAATGACAATTTCCTGGGTGCTGGAGAATCTTCTACTGACCTCAGTTTGGGAATTAAAAGAGGAAGGATACCAGGAGGGTTGCCTATATTTTGGTAAAGAATGTCTGGACTCAGTAATAGATGTCATGAGTTTAGGTATGGATTGGTATATCTCAGTACATGTGAAACAGGATGACAAAGAATTTATTATCCTAAATGTCTATTCTGCATATGAATGTCATCATAATGAAGAAGAATACCTTAGTAAACTTGGATATATTAGCTTTTTTATACCAAATGAGAAGCCAAAATGTGTCTATGTTATGGGTGACATGAGTGCAGACATCTCAGATTAAAACTAATTATTTGCTAAACACCGTTTCATTTTTGTACAGATTCTATATTATTATAAATTGTTTTTTTTATTATCATATAATTATTTCTATTATATATTTATATCGTCAAGTAAAGAACTTTTACCAGCTGCAGGTTACACTTATATCAGAGAAATCTACCTTTAACTTATCAAGAGAGGCAGTTACTTGTACAAACTGTAACTGCTCTAATATTGGTCATACAACCAATATAACTGGATTATATTCTGAGATAATTGAAGTGCTACTGGCAGCTAGCCTGCCTTATAATAAAACTAATGTAAAGAATAAAATTGGACCAGGCTTGAACACATGTGAGTCCAAATTTCACAGTGAAGCCTGCAAAGCAACTACTTCTTGGGCTCTAGCAGGTAAACCTAGGGAGGGCCCTATATTTGAACATAAAAAGCTGTCTAATGCAAAATACAAATATGCACTACACTTCATTGGACAGAATGAGCAAAGCATGAGGGCTGAATCCTTTGCAAAAAGGCTTATAGGTAAGGATGCAAAAACCTTCTGGAAAGAGATTAAAACTGTCAATAATAGTAAATCCTGTCTCCCTTGCACTGTCAATGGTGCTTCTGGGGTGAATATGATTGTAGATTTTTGGCAGCACCACTACAGCAAGTTATTTACCTGTGCACAGAGTGAACCCTTCCAGGTTGACAAGGTTAGTTAAGTAGAATCCATCAAAACACACAAGGTCTAGCAATAAAAGTACTGTCTGTAAACAAATCTACAGGAATGGATCTTATTGCAGCTGAACATCTCAAATTTGCAAGTCCAAGGGTAGTTCCTCTTTTTCCTTGTGCTTCACAGGTTTTATTATGCATGGTTTTATTCCTAAAACCTTGATGACTGTTCTTATACTTGCGATTAAAAACAAAGCTGGTAAAATTGGCAGCTCTGAAAACAATAGAACTATAGCCCTAGATAGTACATTGCCTAAAGTCTTTCAACTAATTCTTTTGCCAAGTTTGCAAAGATAATTATGTCTACAGACAATCAATTTAGGTTCATGTCTAGACATGGCACTGATATGTGTAAATATGGCCTAAAACAATTACTGAATTATTTTAATTATTCTGCGGTCTTTGTGGTTTTTTAGATACCACCAAGGCTTTTGATCATGTAAATCATAGAAAACTCTTTTTAAAACTATGCCAAGCTGGTGTGCGCAAATATATAGTAAGATGTCTATCCTATTAGTATGCTAATCAAACTATGTCAAATGGGACAACTGTGTGTCTGTATCTTTCATGTCGACAATGGAGTCAAACGAGGAAACATTTTATCTCCTATGCCGTTTAATTTTTATATGAAGGACCTCTCTAAGCAGCTAAACTGTAGAACGGGCTGCATGGTTGGTGATTCCATTGTTAATCATTTAATGTATGCTGATGACCTAGTAGCTTTTAGTCCAAGTTCAGCTGGTATTCAGAAGCTGCTAAATGTCTACTTCATGTAAAATTTAACCCTTCAAAAAGCATCATCTTGATTTGTCACACTACGGAGTACAAAAATAGAGTATTTCCAAATTTAAAACTGTCTAGGACTCTATTGAATTTTTCAAATGAAGTAAAATATCTTGGCCATATGCTGACAGACCGTCTTTCTGATGTTGAGAACATTGACAGTGAGGTTCAAATGTTATATGCTATGGCATATATCCTTATCCGTGAGTTTGGATTCTGTTCTGATGAAGTGAAACTGAACTTGTTTAGGTCATATTGTAAATCTCTGTATTCATCACATTTTTGGTGCAACTTTGAAAAAGCAAGTCTTCAAAGATTAAAGGTGGCCTATAATGATGCATTGAGACTTTTGTCAAAGAGACCCAGATGGACCAGTGCCAGTGAACTGTTTGTATCTGCTTGCGTCAGCACTTTGATGTTTGTTTTAAGAAAGCATTTTTTAAATCTATTTGTCGTTTAAATTAGTCAAATAACATAATCATCCTACTTTTGACTAATGTTAAACATAGTGCAGTAAAATACTAATCTGCACTATGGAGACATTGGTATGATTGTCTTTTGGGTGGCTAGGAGTTGCTTTTTATTGTACTTTTATTCTTCTGTTGTTTTTTTTTTTAATCAAATTTTTTATGTAATTTTGAGTCTGAGTCAGTAATGAAATCTATCTATTGCATCTGGATATTTTACTAGTTATATCCTGCTATGGGTAAGCACAGAGAAGCTATATTTGTGCTGATAGTGTATTTTATGCTGAATCGTTATGTTTTGGAAAAGTTAGCATTTGTTGGAGCCTTCAAATTTTGACAGCCATCGACACCATGCTGTGACACAATTAGGTCAACAAATAAAGCTTTATGTTTTCACACAGCTAAAGGTAGATACCGCATTTTAAATCCTCACTTTTTCACAACTCACTTCTGAATTTCAGGACGTGCCCCAAAAAACTCAAACACAGACAGTAGAAATAATTTAATTTAATTTATTTATTATTTCGACTTTATTTTAATGTAATATCAAAAATGTCTATATTTTTAATGTACTTCAATATAAATGATGCTGACCAGCATTACAGAGAGGAGAAATATATGCATATCCCATCATCACCTCAGTGCTTTTCATCATAATTTTTTAATTTTTTCCTCTATTTAAGTGGAATATGTTGCTTGGTTACTATAGTGTGGAAAGAGTCAGAGCAGTTTTAAAACTTTGACTTTTTATCGGCCCTGCAGTTCTTCACGGCTTATCATCCACTTATCTTCTCCGACTGCAGCTTCCCAGCTTTATCCGACACGTCACCAGTCCAAAGCTGCCTCTCACAGTCTCTCCCTCCCTCCTCTCTTCCCCCCAAAACCCTTTCTCACTTTATACCCCATCTCCTCTCCATTCTTATCTCCTCCTCCTTGATTATCTGCCCCTCTTCGATTCCCTCTTTATCTCTTCTTCCCGTCGTGCTTGTGTTATGACCACCCTGATTCTTCTTCTGCCCCCCCCAGCCCACTCCATGCGATAACAGGCCCAGGCGGCGTGATGGATTTCTGGAAGGCCAGAAACTGTTTGCTCCGA
The DNA here is from genome assembly GCF_000732505.1 of Cyprinodon variegatus. NCBI lineage: Eukaryota > Metazoa > Chordata > Actinopteri > Cyprinodontiformes > Cyprinodontidae > Cyprinodon > Cyprinodon variegatus. The sequence goes on along the minus strand of NW_015151156.1, from coordinate 40,631 downwards.
GGCCGCTGCACCTCCGGAGAATGCTGGATAAGCAGGTCAGTTGAAGTGGAGAAAACAGCTGACAGAAGCAACGAGCAATGAGGGGGAGACAAAGTTTGGCCACCCAGCAATAAATGCATCTCTTATTTTTATGCTTGCAGGATGGGGGCTTATTGAAGAATAAGCCATTTTCAAGTAAAAAGCTTAGAATAAAGAAAAGAAAAGATGGTTTGATCCAAGGAATAACCTAACCTGACAAGTATGATGAACGAGTAGGAATATCACTTGGAGGCACTGTTGCAGAGAGTTTCCACACATATGATAGATAAAAAGTCATGCATGAAAATCGATGACGTAGGTTTACAGCAGCAGGTCTGATTGGAAAGAAAAGGAATAAAACAGCAGGAGGGATATACGTACAAAATATAATAGTGGCTAAAGAAGATTGTTATAATCATGTTTATCCAGGATGAATTCATAAGAGGGTGCATGTCAGGACATAAAGTTTCTATAGCCACCCCTGGATGTTGTCTACAAAGCTTCTTCTTCAGAAATCACCAAGAACACTCATGTCGCTGCAGGCCGAGGATAACAAAAATCCACCCTCTAATACCCTCTCTCCTCCTCCTCTGTCATCTCTCTGCCTCTGTTTTCAAAGACAAAAACATCTGCAGGCAGCAAACTGTCCGCTGACATCTGAAATTATGTGTCACATATGAAGACTTTTCTCTAAAGACTCCAAATGTGCTACAGACATTTTGAAACTTTCATAGCATTCTGCAGCTGCAGAGGTGACATAAAGAGAATTACTGAGTTGATTTGAGATGGAGAGGACAAATAATTTATGGCGAGGCATAACGTTTGGTCTGACAGCTAATAAAAGCTATAAAACAAAGGACTTAAACATATTAGTTTCCAAATTATAGGTCATTGCTACAACTTTTTCATAAAAACATCATCATTTAGAAAAACAATACACCCATAGAACATCCTGAGTGATTTTTTATTTATTTTTAGAATGGATGAAGCCTTATGATATAGATTTGCAAAGCTCTACCTGTATAAACCACAAGACCTTTAGACAGCATTGGACCTAGCAGAGATATTCCAATCGTCAAACATGGTGGTGGCTAAGTGATAATTTGTGCAGGTATGGAAACCTTACAGTTTTATATACCAAAGTATTATACCATATTAGGTCAGGTCTAACAGCGGATGCTTGGCCCAAACTGAATAATCACCAAAACAAAGATCAAAAACAAAACAACACAGCAACGTTGAAATGAAACAACTGCCATGTTTTCACTATTTACAACATACACTGTTATTGCCTTGCTGCATTATTAAAATGACTGAACTCTTTGCAGTGTTTCCAAGTTTTGCATTACATGCATAAGGACTACCTCAATCTGAAGGGATAGGCAGTATTGTTTTGAAAAAATAAGCTGTCTTCGGTAGATTATCATTACATTTGATCATGTAAAACTAAGTTGCAGGGACTGTAACTAAATGTAAAAATTGCCATCCATCCATCCATCCATC
>NW_015151156.1:37554-38621 GCF_000732505.1 Cyprinodon variegatus | reverse complement strand
ATTGCAGTGTCCATATAAACTGTAAAACTCCCTGCATAATTATAATAAAGCAATTTATATGCATGAAACAAGTGGAGCAGTATGGCAATTGCCATACTGTTCCACTTGTGAAAGTAAAATCTGTTGGGCTCTTTTTGGCATCATGACAATTATTCTTATTGCCACATTGCCAGACAGGACACTGTAAAAAAAATAAAAAATAAAAATCAGAGAAGAGGGCAGCACTTACCAACCGGGGTCACAACTCATTGAAATGGCCCCGAATCACAGTTAAAGAAGCATTTGATACAAGTCCAATATGCCAATAATCACGTCAATACATCATAAATGTTTGTAAATGAGGAGAAATCCATGGCTCTAGCAATATCAAAATATAACAGTGTTCTTAGATAAAGGATACTTCTCTCATTCCATTTCCAAATCTTTGCCACATGCATATTGAAATTGAAATGTTATCCTGACAGAAGGAACTCTCCTAATTAGATAAAGTACTTGGGGAAATATTAGCTGTGACACGCAACAGGCAGGTATTATTAGGGTTTAACGGACTCAAACATCATAATCCTAACAAATCCATCCATCTTCTTCCGCTTATCCATCAGAGTCACACTCACTTATTTTACCCAAAGGAAAAAGGTCAGTTAAATTGTGAATAAAAAGCCAAGCGTATTGTTTGTCTCATAGAAAGCTCTCTGGTCTGGCTGGTTTATCTTCTTAAACAAGGAGTCGATAGTTTATACATTTAGTAGCCTTGTCACAAAAAATATTTATTGTTAAAGCAATCAACCTTAAAAGCAACAGCTAGTCATCTAGACACACCTATCATTCACATGTTTTAATGGTTTTGATCCCTTTTGTGATTGATGTTTATAGACGTTGGAGCTTTTCTTGTTTTTCAGTTTAGTCCTGGTTCTCTGACTCTAAATAACTGAATGTGCTCTCTTTCATCCAGATGTTGCTTGGGAGATGGCGCGGTGCTCGTTTGCCTTGCTGTGTTTTCTAGATGGGGTCACCTGTGGAGCTGGTTGACAGTTGCCTTTTATATCTCTGCCTCTATTTTCTATGTT
>NW_015151156.1:20139-37057 GCF_000732505.1 Cyprinodon variegatus | reverse complement strand
TGTTTACAAAGACGGCTGTTGTTCTAAGTTTGACAGAAATTCCTTTAATAGGTTGTTGCTTGTATTGAGGGATGAAAAACATGGTTGATAAAAAAGAAAAGGTGCTGTGCATAAAGTCAGGCTATGAAGGTAGACCCCAACATACACATCTATCTTTCTTAACATATTTGATTTCTTTTCCCCCCACAATGACCTTTTACTACTTTTCTAAAGATAGATCTGCTACCTGTGCAGGATGGGTGGATTGTTGAATTGCAAACAGAAGTTGAAAGCATGTGCAGATAAAAAAAAATAGATTTAGGATTTAGGCACAGATGTGAGAATCGATGGATAGAGACACCACTTGCCAATGTCACTGGCCAGAATTTAATGTCCAACCCTTCCAATTAACCCCATCTGCCCCATTTCATGGTCTGTACCAAGGACCCTTTCAAATAATTTGATGATAAGATTTGTGGAGGTAGCAAGTGATGATAAGCTACAGGGGATTGTAAACGATTGTAGTATCATCATCTATTCTATCCTTTAATCTTTAAAAATAATCACTTTCTAAAAGAAGAGTTTTATTCCTCCCTCAGTCATTTATATAATGAAAAAAATGTTTTGTGACAGCAGTGAAATAAAAGAACAAATTCTTTTGACACACTTCTACATGCTTGCGTTGGATGTAGAGTTTATTTGACAAAGATGCAAAGTGCCTAAAAGTTGTTTTTAATTAATGAAATGTGAGATGTGTGCTGTGACAGACTGAGTGACCCAAAGGGGGATTCTCGGGCCGCCTACAGCTGAAGTTAAAATATGCTCCAACTCTTTTCCTACCCCTCAGGAAAACAACTTGCATATGTCTGTAACTGATTTCGGGCTGAAATGCTCAGAGTCAGGCCTCCACTATGAGTCAAAGCAAAGCTGTAACTGTTCAGAGAATCAGTTTGAACAGGGAGGAGGGCGAGCCGCAGGAGTCAACGGGCTAGTCAGACAAAATTAAGAGCTCTGCAGTTCTGACAGTGTGTGCCTCAAAGCCTTAACAATCATCCTCTGCCCACGATGTCAAGCAGCTGTGGACTACATAAAAAAAAAACATAGCAATTTAGAGTCAAATCATACAAAAATACCTCTTATCTCCAATTCTGACAAGAAACATGGTTTTCAAAAAAGAACTGAGGCACAGATTTTAATAAAGTTTAATAACTTATAGAAACAAGCTGCTGCTCTATCGCAAAGGCTGCTCTCTTTGCCAAAGAAAACAGATTTCTGTATTTATAATCAGCAATAACTTCTCCCTAATATCAGTTTTAATGTAGAAGATAACATCATGGCTCCCGTGGCTCTAAACAAAGCATTTTATTAAATCTAAGATAGAATGACTCAGTTTAATGTGAGGTACGTTTGTTTTTCACATCTTTAGATAATATTTTATTAGTAAACAAACATGGAGCTTCTGTGGTCCTGCATATAAAATAATAGGCCAATAAGAAGACATACTTATCTACTTACAAAGTAAACCAGATTCACCTTTTAGACCTCAGAGTTTTTCAATTTACTTTGAAACCTCAGTTATCTTTTGTTTACCTGACACCTCTTGGTTTGACGGGTGATCTACATGGTTTTAAGAATATAAAACATACAGGAACTTTCTGTTTTAAAGCAGAGAACTTGTTGAAAACTTGCTCTTAGTCTCTGGTAAATAGATTTTAAATTTTTACGTTTGTGAAAAGAAATAAGCCAAGCTAATGTGGGATAAATGTGCAAGGAAAAAAGCAGAAATATGGCAAATATGCCATTTTATTGCGGCTTTGGAGTTAAGTGCAATAATATAATTTTTTTTTAAACAGTAAAAGTAATGGATAGGAAGCTGTATCCTCCAGCAGTTGATAATCATGCTCTCTCTCTGGCATGAGCTGATTTTGAGATGCCGTCAAGCAGACGGACTCTGGACACACAAACAAGCTCACGTGTTCATAAACAATAATACTGAAAATCAAATAGACCACCAGCTCATTGTTTTTCACATCATGCTACATTTCCATAAACATATATTTCTTCCAAGCATACCTTATGTTTTCTGTAAGTGTGTGTAATTTTTCTTCTTTGTCTTCCAATTTTTCTCTAAAGGTGTTTAATTTTTTTTTTTTATTCATTTCCATTTTTTCACTAACAATTTGTTTTTCACTGTTTCTGTGTAAATCTTTCCATTACTTTGCCAATTTGTATATTTATTTAGCTGTTATTTTCTCTATTCATCTATCTAGGTTTCTTAAATGACTGCATCCAGGTAAAGACATTTGGTCCACTTGTTTGCTCTGGACCAAAATGAGTTTTGATTTTGCGTTTGTTTTGTACTGTTCACACATGTTATAATAAATACTTTAATATACACCGTTTTAAACAAGTTACATATTAGAGTTGAATTAGTTTTAATGCTTCTTGGTAGAGAAATAAAACTATTTTTCTGAAGTTGTTTTTTTAGGGCATTAATGTTTCTATGAACAGCCAAATGGGATGACATCATGTGACAAACTGTAAATAAAACAAAGCGACAGGCGCTTCGGGTCTGCCCCCTGAGTGGATGTTGTGGATACAGCGGCCTGCACAGCCTGTGAGAAAAAAAAAGAGATCCTCATATTTAAATAAGAAAAAAAAAGCAAAACAAAAAACAAACAGAAGAGAACTGATTTTAGACTTCAGATTTTTCGGGATACGTGAATGGCATGATTTTACAACTGATGTTTGGGCAGCAAACTCCAACTCAGATACACTGAGATTGCTTTTCAGGTTTCAGCCTCTTCCCTCCTCCTTCTCCTCATTTAGTCCATGCCTGCGGGGATGGATGAGGTTTTAAGGGGCCACATCACAGAGTAATGAGATCCCGGTTCGAAAATGGCTTCCACAAACTTGGATTCACCTCAATGATCCCCATCCACCACGAGCTGTAGAACCCATGTCTGTCATTTGTGAGGTTCAGACCAGGTGAGTCAATGCTCTCTCATTTCAGTGGAGAAAGTGGAAATGAGCCATAAGATACGGGCTTCACATGACATCACACTAACCTAAATGTTTCATTCTCCGTTCAGCCTCTAGGACACAGTCAGGGTGAATGTTGGGATGAGTCAAGGTCACCTGAGGCGACAATCCACACCACAGAACCGTGACTCATATGGAGGTTTTGCTGACGAGAACAAACTAATTGGCTGAACAAGATTGTCCTCCATAAAACAAGCTGTTGTGTAACAGATGAGACTTGAGGAGACTTGATTTGGAGTTTCATTGGTTGTTTTTGCTTTTTCTGTTTGCACCACAGCTGCTAATAGAACTCAGAAGGAGAAGCTGAAGCTCATGACTTCAAGTCAGCCAGTCACCTCAACCACCTGCTCGTCTTCATTGGGTAAATTCTTGACATCTCAAGAAAAACCAAGAAGCCCGTTCATCATTAGGTATGTCCAGGGATAAAAGCAGTTTGAAATTCTTCTGTCTTCAATACTCAAAAGATAAACAACAAACCCAAACATATTAACTTATTTGATCAGTCTGTTATTTATTTTACTATTGGACTCAATAACATCTACTTGCATTTATTTTTCTTATGTTTCTAGGATCATATTTCAAATTAGAAGTATAAAAGAGTTTAACATTAAAGTAGCTCACCATCATGCTTGAACTGTTAACCTGTCAGGCATTACGTCTGGTTCACATTGCAAGATAATTATTATGATTTTTGATCTCCTTTCCAGAGGCCCTAATCATCTCCATGGCTTTTAAGATAATCTTATAAAATGTTCCCATCATGTGATAGGAGCAGTTTATTCTGCTTTGAGAGTGCAAATTTTGTACTGTGATGTGTAGCCAATCAGAAAGAGTTTCCAGAAGAAAAATAAAAAACTAAAAACATTTAGCACGTATCTTAATTTCTTCTTCCTGGTTGGCTATATTTATATAGTCTGAAATTGCGTTTGATCTCAAAAGGATTCTTGTGATTGCCTGTCTGACATTTTAATGTTCTTGAGTGAAATTTTTTCTTGTGTGGTGAACTTTACTTTCTACGTGGCTGTGGACATGTAGGGCCAAACCTATTTTATCTAGGGTTCTTTGGAGTTGAAAATCACCTGACAACTTCAAAATCTTGCAGTGTGAACCAGAAATAAAATGTTTTAGAGGCAACTTTATCTTTAAAATACACAACTGAAATGTTTATAGCTCAATAGCTGTTATGTCTAAATGCAGGTGTTTAGTACCGATGCTAAGGTAGGACATAAGCAAGTACTGTTTCAAAGAAACCACTATTGCAAGTAGTATTCTGATTTATTTTTTGTCAAGCAAAGACACTTAAAATTTTCTGAGCATCTCCCACATATTATTAAACTAATCTATGAAAACCAACATTAAAAGCCTTTCTGAAAACCCAGAAAAAGCTTTGGATTTTAAAAATCAGCATCTCGACAATAACTGCAGTAAATTAGGACTGAATCAATTGAAGCATAATTTATTCAACAAAAGATTTATTGGGAAGTGAGCCAGTTGGAGCTGTCATTTTGACACGATTTCACAAAGTTTTACCAAATGCATTTTTCACTTCATAAAAAAAAATCAGATCAAATAAGAGTTGCCCCAGAGGATAATTTTGCTGCTCAGTGCTTGCTCTTCTATAGCTAATGAGACATATCTTAGTTTCTCATGTCAGCCTCATTTAGTTTCTATTTTTTCTCAAAAGTTTCTCCAGTGTTTCTTTTAAAATTCACCAAGAAAAATAAATGACGACAGGTGTAATTGTTGAGATTTAAAGGAGATATTGGCAAAACTTGAATTTACACATTCACACCCATTCATACACAATCTTGTCCCTCACACACTGACGTGCCATCATGGCAACCCGAACTAGCCAAAAAAACTGTTTCTGATGATCTATTTTTACAGACTTTATAAACTCAGAATAGAAGGATCCAGTAATCTGAGGCGCTAAAATGGTTAGATTTCTCATAAAGTTTTATTAACAGGAACTGGCAGTCTGAACACAAGTACGCTAGGGTCAGTCTCACCACATGGCTCTAAATAATCTGGCACCCATGACTGGTGTGAAGGCTGGTTAAATAGAGGCTAATGCAGGTGGATCAGATAAATGGGTGATGAGGACTGGGCGGAGCTAAGCAGGTGTGGGAAATGAGTGATCAGACCAGGCGTCATGATGCAAATTGCAAAACATGGGGTTTGATTTTTTATAGTACTAGTATGGTTGGGATCAGCAGGTTAAAACTAAAAGCAGTGTCTCCTTTTGCAGGTATTTCTTTTGCGTTTAATTCCCAATAGCTTGTGATAACTTATTGGAACTGATTAGGCTGAAATGTAGGAGGGACACTTTTTCCTTGTGGTTGATCACCATCTATGTGGTTCATATGGGTGGACTCTATGCAGAGCTATTAAAAGGGATCCAGGTCTGCATCAGGGATCAAAACACACCAGATAGGAAAAAACAAAAAGCCACAGTTTGGGAACACAATTCCTTATATTTTTTCCTTTGCAAAGCAGCAGATAAATTTATTCATGTTGCATAATTGCAAAAGGCTGTCTCTGGGAATATATCACCCAAACCAAAACATCTTCAGACATGTTTAAAAAAGGAGAAGTTCCCCAAATTTACCCTCTTTCCAGAACTCCACACTTCCACTGAAATTTTAAGCTCCTAAGGGCAAACAAGTGAGGTAATGAAGCGCAACAACGATGGCTCAGCTTCCCTCGGCTCCTAACATCCCTGGAGCCTCACATTTAGCCGCCTAACTGCAAATGGAAAGTGGGCTAACTGCAAATTGAATGTCGCCTGGAAGAGGCAACCAATGTGAGAGACTGAAGCAGGTAGTTCCTAGAAAAAAGGAGGTAAAAAAAAGATGACGGGACAGTGTGACAGCGCAGGATGTCTGCAGAGGCCCATATGTCTGAAGTTTTCAGAATTTCATCAAACCATATCAGAAAAGGTTCATATTTTCCTAGTCCCAAATACACACCAAGTTCTCACCTGTAAACATGTGTTAGACCACTGACAGACAATAAAGCAGATACATCAAGCAACTGATTATCTTTTGCCAAGGTTACAAATGCAAGAACACAGCAGACTGTGAGCGAGTGTTAAATGTGTGATCCAGCAAATACCAAAACTGCCAAAAGCAAAAGTAAATACCAATCCCTCCCTTCATTCCTAAATCAAACTGCCTACCTTTCTGTTTGCAGCAGGCTTTGGTCCCCATGGGGCTTACTGGTCTTTAGAAAGTGAGTGAATGTGATGGAAAAACAGGTAAATATAGGTAAAAAACATAAACACACTTTCGGAATGTAACTATTTCGATTAATCAAATCAGTGAAATACAATAAAATTGGTCTGTACCTTGTACTTTTAAGGTAGATTACATACTAGTTACCCAGGATTTTTTATTTTTTTTTATTTAATTAGCATTATTTCAGGGGACTTCAAAGTGCTTTACACCCATTTCAGTCATTCATCCATTCACATACTGATGGTGAGCTATATTGTAGCCACAGCTCCCATTAAGCTCGCTGGAAGCAGCGAGGCTGTTTTACACAAGCGACGCTGCTCCCTTTGACCACCATCAGTAGACAATGGTGGTGAAGTGTCTTCACAAAGGCACAACCCTCCAATCACAGGACGAATTATTAGCTAAAGCTAGACGAGTTTGTATAAGAAAGAAAGATTTTGATTTGGTGGAGATGATTCCCTGCATAGAACCCTAAAGACAGCAGCAGATATTTATTAATCTGTTTGTCTGTTTTTCAATTTGAAACCAACAATGAAAATATCAGAACTTTTTTTTTTCAAATATTGTTTTATAAAATAACAAAATGTTTGACTGTTCCTTTTTTTGATTCAACATTTTCCCTTTACTTTAAATATAAAGAAAATGGCTAATAAAATAATATGAATTAGTTTTCTAACTTTCTTTGGTTTCTGAGGAAGCAATTGTTTTATGAGGCACACATAGCATATAAAAGACAACAGGAATATTACAATAGTGCTCAATTTATATATAACATTTAACAGCAGCTTAGAAAGTTCAGTTGAAGTTTTTCTTCCATTCATTCAGAAATCATAGCAACTCTTAAAATGATAAATTTTTATTACTGAAAGGGTTGATAAGTGATTTGGGACTGAAAAGTAGATCATGCAGCAAAAAAGATGTCTCCAGCGTTTACCATACATTAAATACGTATTTAATTTACTGTAGTGTGGCAATAACAGATTAAAAGAGGGAACAGTGCCCCACTTTTCGATAACATTTATGAAAGATTGTTAAAACAAAATATGCTGATGAAAACCAATTCACTCCTCATCTAAATAGTGACTACACATTCGAGACAAATCAAATAAAACTTGTTGTTTGGTTCTCCATTTCCCTTCCAAAAATAGAGCAATGTATGGAAGAGATGCACACGGGCTCATAATAGTTGGAAATTTGAACAGATCTTAGTTCACACTATTACCTTTGCTGTTTTTTTATTTATTTTGTGCGATAAGAACTGATAAGCATTTTAAATTTCTTTAGTCCATTTCAGTTCCCTTTACAGGTTTGACTAAATGTTTTTAGACAAAAATTTGGAGCTGTTCTAATTTTCTGCAAACCTGTTAAACTAAAGAACAATAAAAGCTATAAGTTTACAGATAGGTTTGGTATTTCATTTTGGGAAATAATTGCATACAAATTGTGATAAATTCATGCAGAGAAAAACATCCAGTAAAAAGCTAACAAAAATATTGCTAGACAACCACCCCTGAATAAAATTGCTGAGCAAATATAACATTAAAGCAAGACTGAGTCCAAAATATATGAAGACGGAAAATCAGGATCCTAAAGCTTTTATACTAAACGCCCTTTTTTTTTTCTGGTGCCAACCTCCCAACAAGCTGAGAGGAAATAACAGGGACTGAATCCGTTTTATCAACAACAAGCACATTTAATTCTAGTCAAGGTATAAAAGAAAAGCAGAAAGCTTCACAGATACACAGACGAAGCAGCAGGAGTCGAGTAATCCTAAACCTACATAGTGACAGCACTCTGAATGAGAGCGTTGATCTGGATTAATTTGGAATTCCAAGCGTCAACTTTATAGCTGCACAGATAAACACCATCTCTACCTTTTTTCTGCCTGTTTGATGAGCTGTAATCCTTCTCCCCTCTCAGAAGACAACCCATAAAACCAACTACTCGGTTTCATTTAGTCAGCCTATAGAAAAATGACTGACTGCTTTCTAATAAGAGACACTGATTTTACACAGCAATTAAAAAGAATTGGATAATAAGTAGAGCAAGAAACAATCCAACTTAAGCCAAAGGAGACACAAGAGATGATGAGAAATAATGTCTTCTATTTTTTTTTATAAACAGAAAGACCAAAACAAAAAAAAAATCCCATAACACCTTAAAGAGTGTGTTACATCAAATTATTTGAAAAAAGTACCTGGGCATTGTGTTGGTTTTGATTGACAGAGGGATTGACAGGGGCAAAGACACCAGCAGTAACAGAGAGAGTGATCACAGTGTGGAAAGTTTGTGGTGGAGCGGCTGTGTGAGATGAGGGATTTCTCTCCATCGTCTTCAAGAGGGCCGGAGGAAATGGGGGGGAAAGAAAGAAAGGTTTGGTGGTGGCAGAGCCTCAAAGGCATGCAGTAATAGGGCAGAAACTTTCTGATGGGTAAATTGGTTTTAAGTTTTATTTATTAGGTTAAATATAGATTAGAATAAATTGTAAGAACTCTGGTCTTATGGGAAGAGGGACAAGGGTCAGCAACCCCCTTCTTGGACACCTTAAGCAAAACATTACCTATTGTCACTCATGTGCAATATTCTACTATCTCATTGTGCAAAAACATATGCCAACTACTGTGTAGCCTGTGTCATTTTTTAAAACTTATTTATAAAAGGTTAATACATCTCTGCAGTACAAGTGCAATAATCCAAGCCAACTACTGTGTAGTTTTCCCCTTAACCCTCTACTGTGCAGATATGTTTAAATATAGGGTTAACATATTCCAGAACATTACAACTTTTTTTCTTTTTTTATGCTCTTTGTACTATATACACTCATTTTATAATATCTGTTGTATTTTTAGCTTTAATGGCATCTGGCTTTAATATTGTACTCTATATAAGCTACTGGAACCAGAATTTCCCTGAAGGTGTAATCCCAAGGAACAAAGTTGAGCCTAAGTCCAAGTCTTAGGCTGTATCTAGACTCACTACAAAGGCATGTGAGAAATGTGTCTTTTTATACCCCAAAGCGGTAAGGCTACTACTGTATGTCAGTCTCTCTGGATAACATCACAATAATGGCAAAACCAACCTTATACGTGTTTAAAGAATAGTCATATTTAGGCAACATTGGGAGCATCTAACCAAAGATTTCAAAATCCTGAGAAAATTTTGAAGATTTGGAGCTGGAATGTAGCTGAAGATTCTTGCTGAGGGTCTGTTATGGACTCTGTCTTGCCAATAAATGTTTTTCAATGATCTGTTGAGATTATTTCTGAACTGCTCTTTCACAATAACAATTTATTGATGACCATTTAGGCCATCATGGCTAGAGACCTCATCATGTACAATACTAATTTACCTCACTTACAATTTCCTTCTATGTAGTGTTTATATTACTGTACTTGGGCAGGTCAAGAGTCTGTTGTTTTGATCTCTTTAAAGCATTTTGAGATCAGTAAATAATATTTTATTATTTTGTACTATATTGGTCGAGATTTTTTTCATGGTTTGATTAGGGTTATTCATTTTTCTTTCTATTAGTTATGCATTTGTTCAACTTACTAGATGTCCACTTTTAATCTTTACTCAATTAAATTTCTGCCTAGGAAGATTTTTAATCTTTTGTCAATGTAATTTACACTGTACGATATTTTCTGTTATTCTCAGCTACAGTACAGCTCAAACTGTATGACGAAAATGCAGAATTTAAAAGTCCACTCTATAACCCTGATGCAATCTACCTCCTCACACTGGACATCCAAAAACCACATGATGGTTTCAGTGCCGAGAGATGGTGGTCGGACTCCTCAATCTAGAAGAAGAAGAAGAACTTCCCTGTTTATACATGTGCTGTGTGTGAGGTTCTGGTAAATCGGATCCTAGATAATCGTAACTCTGCTTCAAGAGCAGTATTTGCTCACAAACACCTTATGAAGGCTGACTGAATTTCAAAGATGTTCGATTTTCTCCCAACTTCCCGATTACTGGGGTGGTCCTGAGAGGCTGATCACCCCTCGTTACCCCCTGTATACATGATGCAGGACGCACGATGAGGCTGAAACTCCGCCTGGTCAAAAAAACTCTCAAAAAAATTGTACAGTGCATGCCCAGCTTTACCCAAGGCTCCTTGGTCTACGCGGGAGAGGAACGCTTCTTTGCGTGAACCTGTGTCTTTCAAAGCTTCTGTGTTCCCAAGCTGAACTGAACTGAACTGGAGCGAACATTGCTGCTTCTGCCCACCTAATCAACACTTAGTAAAACTTGGACAAGGTATAAAATTGTTATTAGTTGTTGCATCAGTTGTTATTCACATTTTATCTGAAGGAACCTCCTTAAACTGAATGCAGATGGTTTTTATATCAAGGGGTTGAACGTTGTGTGTAAATGAAAGTGTGTGTGAGCGTGTTGGTTTTCTCTTTCCTACTTTTTCCTCAGAGGTGAGAAGGTTGAGTGGCCAGCATTGTTAGCTCCAGGCTACCTCATATTTGCTAGTATTGTTAGATATGCTACCTCATTTGGTCACATGTACATAGAGGTGGCCATTTTGTGAGTTTAGGGCCCATGTTCTATGCAAGCATTGTTAGTTTTATTGCCTCTTTGGTCCTAGCTGAGCCCTGCCTCCTAGCCGGGTTTCTTGGTGTCATCTGATACCCAAGTCAAACCTTGGTTAAAAGACTAAAGAGCCTTGTGAGTAAGCAGATTTCAGTTATAATCATTTAACTAATCATAAGTTGCTTTTACCATTGATTTAAATGACCTAATAGTTAACTACAACTTCCAGTTATAGTTACGTAATATATTCATATTCATACTGTTCTTATAATTGCACAAAATTTGCTTTAGAAGTTATTGTAGTTAATTATTTTAATCTAAAATTCCCATAACAACTATACATGTAACACCTTGGTTGGGGAACTCATAGCTGCTCATATGCTCTCCTCTGAAGATTTGTACAAAATCAAAATTACAACATACCTTCCAACATGTGGTGTAAAATTGCACAAATAAATAAATAAATAAAATATCTCTGGTTTTAATGTAAAAATTGTACAAAAAATGTAAAGGAAGAATAAATATGAGGAAGGAGAAATGCTGCCATTTGTTCTCTTACCAAATCACAATATGACAGACAAAGAGGTAATACAGAAAAGTTCAGTTTCTCTTAGAAGCCTACAGGAGCTGCTACCAACATTATGATGCAACTTTGAAGAAGTTGTGAGATGCCCTGGGACCACAGCTGAGGGCTTTCACTTACTCCCCCACCCCTGTCTAAATAAATCTGTCTCACACACTTTGTCCTTGAGGTGAGAAAGAAACTCACGGTCTCAACAGAAACATCACCTGTGGCCAAATTTCAGATTGATGGAACGTAGCAAGAAAACAGTAGGAAACAATTTCTTTTGGTATTATTGATAAAAAAGATGAAGTTGAAGATTTGAAACATGCCAGTAAAACCAAGCACCATCAAATTGAAAGAATTTAAAGCTTGATGCGCTCCAGCACTTCTATCCATGTTCACTCCCGTAAACACAGAGCACTTGTGACATGTAGAAAGTGTTTGCAAAAAGGAGGCACATTCAGTACAATTCTTCGAGCCAATTGGGCACCTTCTTCCTATATCTATCAAACATCTTCCTATCCACAAAGACTTAAATCGCATCTTTTTGGGTTTTTTTTTCAAAAAGAGGGTATTCCAACCAAAACCGCAGCATTCATCTTTTGCTTCAGCCTTCCACCTCTGGCTGACGTGTGGAGGTCATACACCTCAATACATTTCATTGGTTATCAAGGCTAACGCATCTGCTGGCTTTACGGAATTCACTAATTTTAAAACATTTTATCTTGCTTGGAATGTAACTTGGTTTCAGTAGTTATTAAAGGGCCCTGAATAGCTGTTAGCTTTTGTAAATAGCTTGACTTTGAGTGGCTGAGTAGTTTAATAACCATCAGTCTGACAGGAGTAGACATTAACTTGACTGAGTAGCTCTTTGCTTGAGTCACTACTGGCCTTACACAGAGAATCTGATAGTTTCAGCTGCAGAAATATCTGTCATACATTAGTCACCTTTGTCTCCATTTTGAGCCGTACAGTATTATTTTCATATATGCATTTCCCTATACCTCATCCAAAATATTTAGTTTCTTCCTGACCCATTTTCTATATTTATTTTCTCATGCTGCTATAGGTTTAGGCTGCTGAATGACCTAAGGACCACTTTTCATTATTCTGCTAAATTCTATGTCTACTCACCCATTCTGCAGTATTTGTTAGTTCAACCCAAAACTTTATATTCTATCTACCTTTTCTTGCAACAGTAGCTTCATCTGATCTGTTCCTGTTTGGTTGTGACTCTATCCTAGAAGGAAATATCAACTGGGCTGCTGGTTTTGACAAAATTCAGATGCTCTGAGTAAAGGCCTGAATTTCATAATTTCTCCACAAGAAATACCCATTGTGGAACTGATCACTGCCACTGAATCTGCCATCAGGAACAATGACCTGGCTGAAACAGAGGCAGAGCCACTCAGGATAAAAATGACAGGTACCCCGTCCGGTGCCAAACCACCTCCTTCCAATCTCAAACCACAGGAAAGGAAGCCATAATGTCACATCTCTTAGCCAGGACCAAAGCGTCACCGTATTACCTGCAGACAAAGGAAGATGCACCGTGGTCCTCAACACTTCGACCTACCAGGACAAAATTCTCACTCAACTGAGTGACACTAACACATATGGATCTTTGCAAAATGATCAAACCAATGCCTAGAATAAGGACATCATGGACTTCCACAATCAACTACAAAAAGACAAGGTAATTAACTGTTCAGTTTGTTTTAGATATATTTAGGGGAAGACATTCCATGCTTATATGGACTCCCAAAAATTCACAAGGAGGGAACACAACTCAGACCCATTGTCAGCAGCATTAACTCAGTAACATACAACATTGCTAAACAGCTTACTAATATTTTAGCCCCCTCTGTGGGAAACACACCACATCACACGGAAGGCGCCAAAGACTTTGCAAACATATTCACACATTTAAAGATGGCGCCAGTAAATACCCTGGTGTCTTTTGATGCTACTTCACTTTTCACATGCATACATATATCAGTGGCAGTGGAAACAGTCAGGAAGCATCTTCAAGAAGACAGGGATCTACAGGACAGTGAGTGATAACAGGACTAATTTCTCTCTGGACCATACCTGCACCCTACTGGACCTTTGTCTTTCCACAAACTATTTTAAGTTCCAAGGATAATTTTTACAGACAAAAACATGGTTGTGCCATGGGATCTCCTGTGTCACCAATTGGAGCCAATCTTTACATGGAAGAAAAGGAAAAGACAGCTTTACTTACAGAGGAACACTGCTAAGCCAATGTTTTAGATATGTGGATGACACATTCGTTAAAATCCAGCTAAAAGAAGTGGAAGCTTTCACAAGACACATCAACTCAGTTGACCATAACATAAAATTCACCAGAGATGATGCCAATGACAACAAGTTACATTTATTGGACTGTTTGGTGAGCATGGAATGAGATTGAAACCTCAACATTGAAATGTATTTGGAATCCACTCACACAGACCAGAATCTTCTTTTAGACTCACATCACTCACTGGAACACAAACTTTGGTCATCAGAATCTTACAACACCGGGCCAAGCATGTCCCTAATAAAACAGAAGGGAAGCAAAAAGAACAGAAACACATCAAAGATGCTCTTCAAACCTGTGGATACCCAAACTGGACGTTTGTGAAATAGGCAAGAAAATCCGAAAGAAACTCAGCAAAATATAATTTGAGAAGATTAAATGCAAAAACATTGCCATCCCAAATGTTGCTGGAATCTCTGAAAAACTCAAGAGCATTTTCTTCAAAGACAAAATACCATTCCATTTTAAACCAATCAAGACCCCTAGACAGAAGCTAGTGCATCCTAAAGACAAAACCCCCAGACCTAAGATGAGCAGAGTGGTGGATGCAATTCAATGCAGTGAGGATTGCTCTGATCTTTATATTAGAGAAACCAAACGACCTATCCACAAATGCATTGCCCAACACAGGAGAGCTACCTCCTCTGGACAAACTCGGCAGTACATCTACACCCTATGGAAAAAGGACATTCTTTTTAATGACTAGAATGTTCACATTTTGGACAAAAAAGACAAGTAATTTGAAAGGGGTGTGAAGGAAGCTATTTATGTCAAGAGAGAAAAACCAATCTTTAATAGAGGAAGTGAACTCAGGTTTCCGCTCTAAGAAACCAGCAGGGGAGAGTTGATTCCTTCCCGCTATCATAATCCTCACTGCCATGCTGGTGACATCTCGCCTGGTCAGCCAGGCCAACAATGCCCCTGACTATGTGGACTAACAAAGACCTGAACGACTCCACTATACAAAGGGGCAGACCTGTTCTTTTGGTTCTTTTGGTTGCATGTTTTCTAAGCCAAAGCAAGGCTTTGTTGGGTTACTCTATAAAGCTTGGAACTCAACGCTATTTGAGACATTTTGAATTGGAAATAGCTTCCTGGATGGAAAGCGAAATGTCTTCAAAGTTGGAAAACAAATTCCAGCGGTTTGGTTTTTAACTTTTTTAGATTAACTATGACATGGGTGACCGTGGCGCCAATTCACATCACATGTCATCTCAAGGCACTTTACAGATACAATTCAACCAGATCATACAGTGAAATTGATTAAAAGTTTTCTATCTAGTGAGAATCAGACTTTTTTCCCAAGCACAATTTTTCGTTATTAACCTAGCCACATTATAACAGACAAACCCTATAAAGAATAACAAAAAATATTACAGCATCAGGACAAAGTAACCAGAAATGTTTAGTTATGGTCATATGATTTAAAAATGGCTTCAAACAAGAAACCTCACGTGTGTTATGTTTTTTTTACATGTATTTGATACAAAAGAGTAGAAATAATACTTAGTAGATAGTTTCATCTGCCAACTTTATTCAGGTGGACAAGATAAAAATATGTGGACTTAGAAAATATCTTAACTTTGAAACCATATTAAATAAAATCAGTAGTCTCAAATGACAGTTCTGGAGTGTTGCTATTTTTAAGAGGCATATAGGCCTTAGCACACCTGACCACAATATAAGCTTATTAGCAGAGCAATGCATTGCTTGACTGTATACCAATGAGGTAGTTTTGCCAATTGATTCAGATGTGAGGGCAAGGGACACATCTCATACATAGTCCCTCAAAGATTTGAGTTCACTGAAGTTCAATTTCTGAATCTTTCTTTAACATAAGGTGCTGTACAAATGAATATAAAATAAAAGAAAAAAATCTTACATATAACTCTGATTGTCACACAAGCAGCAAGTGGCACTGCAAAAAACATGAGCACATCTGAAAGGTAACTGCTTACAGAGCTGGTGACCTTCCAGCTGAGAAATGATGCTGGGTGATGCTTTTGTTTTGAAGTTGCCACACTGAGTCGCAGCAGCTTTCTAAACACAGACCTGACCATACAGTAACCATTCATCTTCACCTGACAGGTCAACTCCTTTTAAGGCCACAAAGCTTCAAGCTTTACAACAACTACAGGTCTCAGGTTCTTGAACACCAAAAAAAAAAAAAGCTTTTTCACCATGAAAACCACAACATAAGTTGTCAAATATAGAGATCAGCAATATGCTGCTGTATAATATAGCATAGTATACAATCTGCAATACAGTTTTATAGTAGGATTAATGCCTTTTAGTAGACTGGACTAAAACATTATGTCAGCATTTTTCATTCAGAATAAAATCCATACAGTACATGGTATAGGAGGCAAGGTGCTACATAATATTACAAATTGAAAAGACAAAAAAAAGCCAGTAGGGCCATGCTGAGTAGGGACCTTAAGTCAACAGACCAATATGCTTACCATGTCCTCCTTTATGCTGGTCAGCAAGTTGGTCACACACTGGTGGTGGGCTAAGAACTGAACATTAGTACTTGAGTAAAAGTATTGATACTCATTGTCAAGTCTTACTTAACTACAAGTAAACTATTATGGTTAGAATGCCTTTTTAACATCACATAGAGACCTCAGAAATATATCTCTCATAATTGCCAAACCAAGGTGGTGGTTCGCCAGTTTTATAAAAAGAGATTTAAACATCTGCTCAAGCACTTCTCAGCCTGCAAAGGAAACTTTAAAGAAGGATGCAAATGATCAATTAATGAATTATTAATATCATTGGTCTTTTCATATCAACAGCATAAACAATTAAATTATTTGTTCAGCAGACACTTCCTGAAAAACCTCAGGTTTTTCAGGAAGTGTCTGAGGGGCTAAATATTTTTCTTACAATTTGCTGAGTATTAAAAGTACATCATTATTTTTTAACAGTTTATTGTAATGGCTATAATAATTGCTGGCTAAATAAATAAAACATATTTTCTTACACATTTAAAGTAGATTTGTAAGAAAAAATAACAACACTTAAAAGCCTTCCCAATGGAATTTACTCATTGCAAGCATGTATTTTTCTATCATGTTAAAAATGTTGTGCATGATCTCCTTTACAGTACTTTTCATGAGATGAGACAAAGGCAGAAACTGGTCTGGATCAGAAAATCAGAACAATATTCAGAACGCTAGAGTTACTCTCACCTAGCCTCATGAGACCATCCTGATCTCGCGAGCTTTC
>NW_015151156.1:16019-19743 GCF_000732505.1 Cyprinodon variegatus | reverse complement strand
CGGAGCAATTCCATCTGGCGGAGTCAGGTTAACTCTCACCTAACAGCTCAAATAATCTGGTGCTGATGGTAGGTGAACAGGCAGCATAAATAGTAGAAGGAACTAGGTGGACAAGATGAACATAATGAACAACCAGGCCAATTAGACAGGTGAGAAGAGTAAATGATCATGCCAACCATCAGCGCCAAGACCAAGACAGAAACTTATCTTATAGTCTCATAATTTCCTGCAGCTGAATTTGTATAAACTGCTTTCAGTCGTTATGTGAAATTAAAACTTTAGCACAAGCGTTGGGGTAATTCTGTTTTCAATGTCTTGGATTTTATTTTTATCTCCTCATTTTTAAATTCACTGCATTTGGGTTTATTTCCTTGCCTGTGCTTTTTGTCTTTACTTCAATTGAAACTCCAAGCAGTGATGCATTTCAAATAGCTTTGAAAGCATTTGATTAACAAGCTATGTTTAAAAAGCTGTTTCACAAGGAAACCTTTAAATGTTTCCCTGACTGATGCTTTCTCCCCCAGTAGCAGAGTAAACATCCAAACATAAAAGAAAATGAGGTCTGTTCAGGGGGGCAATACCATGCAAGGAGACCTGCTTCCATCCGCCTCAACAACACAATGCCGCTGTGCCACATTATCACAGCCAATTTACTGCCAGCAACGTTATCATGTGTCCGACATGACTTAAAAAGAAGTGAGATACAACAGATTTTTTTCCCATGAGCAGTGAAATGGAAAGTTATTCAGCCTCAGATGCACAAATTATGACTCTATCAAGGTAGCCTTTTTCAGACATAAAAATGAACTGAACCTCACATTCAGGTAGGTTCTGAAACTGAAGGAGGCAAACCTCTGCATGGAGTAACAAAAAACCCAGGATAAAGACTTTCTGGAGACGTTGAAACGAAAACACAAAGCATGCCATGGCTTTGCATTCAACTCCGCCTTCAGTGCAAAGAACAGTAACGATACATCCAGGCGGGATTAATTAAAACAAAACATCAGTAACTGCAGGGCACAGTAGGATTTCCTTTCAGTGATGGGCTGGTTTTATTTACTTCCCAGGGGAAAGGCTGAAAAATGTTAAAAATCATTTGAGATGAAGTCTCATCTCTAAGATGGACTATTCATGCCCTAATAAAGCATTGGCTACGTCTCATGTAGAACAGAAAAAAACTACAAAACACAAAAATGTAAAAAAAAATATATCAGTTTATAATTAAAGAATGCAAAAAGAATGTCTTGATATTATTTTTTTGAGTACATAGATTAATCTGTAAAACCCTAAATCTAAACATATTCCAGTGACCTCATAATCACAACAGACAGCAACCTAGCTACGTATAGTTTAACAAGGTTGATGTGAGACACAGGAGACAGCAGGACATTCCTATGAGCAGTTGCCTTAAAGAACAGGATTTGCATGAGTAGGAAGTATCAACTTAAAATCAATCAAAGGTTGCTGTACATGCATTCCCAAGAAAAGTTATATATCCAAAGATGTGAGAACTGAAATCCATAGAAAAATTGGTCTAGCCCAGGTTTGGCCCACACAATATGCTTACATTTTGTCCACCTACCAAAAAAAGTGAGAAGAGTGGTGAGGACAGCAGAGAGGATCATGGGGGCTCCTCTTCCCTCCATTATAGACATTTAATCCCAGCGCTGAGTGTCCCGAGCCCGTAACATCATCAGCGACCCCTCACACCCTCACCATGGACTGTTCTAACTGCTGTCTCTGGGAAGAGGCTTCACAGCATTTGCTGCACGACCAGCAGATTCTGCAACAGCTTTTTCCCCGCAGCCATCCAAATGTTGAACTTTTGAATCTCTAATCAAGGCTGTGCATCATACTTGAAAACATCATATTTGCACTACCAACGTAGATGATTTTTTTCCGTAATCCCTTTAAATACAACAACTCAATGTTCTACTGCATTTTGAACCATATTTATTTAGTTTGCACAGCACTGAACCTTTCCTTATCAATGCCTTTTGCACCATGACTTTATGTGTGAAATGCCACCGAAGGTAGGAACCAGTTCTGATTGAAATACCAGTTGCTATGCCATCAGTCAACCATGAGCTTGAAGCCAGATCTGACCCAGACCTGTCTGCTATATGGGTGTAATATTGGTAAACAGTTTAAAATACTCCCAACTGCAGGAGAAACAAAATGAACTCCAACTGGGATTACAATTGACAATCTCAAAGCCCAATTATAACAGTAAGTGAAAAATTGATTTAAAATCATTGTCAATGAAAGACGTTAATACTAATGCACAGGCTTTAGAAAAATAACAGCCCATGAAACAAAGCCACACACAGTAGAAAATGCATTTTCTACTGCCTTTATGTTCCGAGTTGTAGATTAAGTAGTCATAATTGGAATAGAAACAGCTGCTCAGAAGTATCTGCTCCATTCAAACTTAAAATCAGAAAAAAATTTGTGCATTTTATAACAAAAATGCTATAACTGCAACTAATGTTTATATTGGTAACAGATTAATTTCTCAATTAATTTTCAGATAAGCATATAAATAATTGGACGGCGACAGGTTCCCATAATTTAACCCCAGGTTGCTCTTCCAACTGATGACATATTTTAGAGTCTCTTTAGTTCTCCAGTAAATGATTAATTGATAACTTCAATAATCAATCAAATGAATTGCTCCAAGAGATTTAAGCATTGGGAATAAAGCAAACACCAGATTCTGACTCTGAGGTTGCATGATACTAGGATACATGCAATATTGAGATAATAATGTTTCAGTCGCTACAGTATGTGAATGTGGTTATTACTTGGCTCTTCAATGTTTCTTTGGCTGATGGTTCTTGGTATTTTTTTGTGAACAAAGAAGAAAACAAATCACCAAGAAGGTCTGTCTCCAGTGTTCAAATATAGTGTTCACCACTCTAGTAGCCTGGGGGGACATTTTTCATTGTTTTCTTTCTTTGGATTCACTCTCTGCCCTTTTTCTTTTTCTTCATTAAATGTGCTGCTCTTAGATAAAATCACCTCTTCTTGATTTTGTTACATTAGGATTTGCATATCTACACACAGCATGGAAACCTCTCCAAGGTCATGGTAAGCTGCACCAAGACCAGCAGTTATAACCATGCTTAGGAGTGATTGTCTGGTCCTGAATGAGGCATGTTTCTGATTAGAGTTTATAAAAAAGTAATTTTTTTACTGATATAAAATTGTAATTTCAACAAAAAGATAAAATATCTAAACTAAAATACTTTGCTACTAGAGAACTTTTAACATTTTCAGCTAGGTCCTTTTCCACTTCTGTGCCCCAGCTCCATGAAAATCTACTTTGAGGAGATGAGAGAAGCATTCATTGTGTGTTCTTTGTAAATCTCAGGTGGCCTCCTCCTCTGCTCTCTTTGAAAGGAGATAAATACATTTCTTTCAACACTTTAAGACCAATTCAATAAAATATGCCAAATACGGGACCCTGTCGTCTGCTAAAGGTGTATTTTTGGTCTATTCACTACTTCCTTTTCAGTGCTGAACCAGCATGAGGGAGGTTTGTATGATTGTGTTTTATTGTGACCCAGTCAGCAGATCACTAACCTCATCATATGCACCAACAAGCCGTCGCTTTAGTTGTTTGCTTTTGGATAAATATTAGTAAAGAATATAACGTTTATTTATATATATATATATATATATATATATATATATATATATATATATATATATATATATATAT